>NC_031773.1:42490701-42662757 GCF_001522545.3 Parus major | reverse complement strand
CCCGGCGGCGCTCAGCACCCGCACCCGCTCGGGGACCCCTCCGGGCAGCGGAGCAGGAGAACCCCCCCGGGCAGGGCGGCCCCCGTGCACTCGCCCTGCCTCGCTCCCGGCCCGGCTGAAGCCTCCCGCGGGCAGCGGGCGAGCAGCGGTGAAGGTGCTAAGCGGGGACAGCCGGTGGCGCGGTCCGCCGCCGGGTGCCGGCTGTGGGCGTGGGTCTGACTCTGCTGGGCACCGGCAGCGCCCGCTGCGAGCCTGGAAACCCGTCTTGTTCCCGTTCACATGCACCGCAGAACCGCCCTGCTAAACAGCACCCCGTCAACCAGTCCCCCGATGCCACCTTGAGCGGGAAGGTGGGGGGATCAGAGATCCCTGTTAAGATCTGTCTTGCCTGAGGTAGAACAAAGGCTCTCGGCATTCTCCGAGTCCTGCAGGGCACACGAAAAACCTGTTCCTTTCTAGCTGTGCTGCTGAGAGATGGACGCCCATCCATCCTTGGGGACAGGATGGACCGCGTTGAATGGCGCAACTGATTTACTTCATTTTCCACTCTGTCACTGCTGGCTGAGGTGCAACTCAATGTGAAGTATAGGTATATAAGTATATAAGTATAGGCATGCTGAGTTCATGGTAAATTATTGTTTTGCTGAATTTTAAATAAAAAATGAAAAGCAGCAAAGATGCCTTTCAGTATTCTCTTTTGGGTGCCTCTGAAATCTCTGGGTGAGGATGGGCGTAGGGCCCATTGCCTTGCTGAAAAGAGGATGTCATGTTCAGCACCAAGAAGTCATCTGACCCTTCAAGACACTGCTTTTGTCTTGAAGTAGCTTGATAGCAGGAAAAAGTGGGACTGTAAAAATTAGAACGAACAAAAGTAACCTCTGTATGAATCAGTCAAGTGCAACTTTTTCAAGTAGGAAGTGCAACAAAGTTAAATTTTGATTATCTTTCTTCATTACAGTACCCAGCCACAGTTATTGTGCAAAAATTGATGGTCAGCAAAACTATTCCATAATTTTGCAGTAAAAAGGTGTCTAGGACAAATATTCCCATGAAATCCAGAGCTCTCCACAGCCCATCTGCTTATCTCTTGTATAGTGACTCCAAAACGCATCCAAAATCTGCAAAATGTAGGAGAGGATGTAAAAGAGAATCATTGCACAATTTTTTTTCTTGCCAGATGCAAAGAGATGCTCTATGTGCTAACACTGCCTGCAGCTACCCATGGAGGACTGAACTTCGACTCAACGTGTAGGCAAAATAAATCCTCATGCCCATATCACAAATATAGATTGTGCACAGAAATGTTGTTTACACATCTTTGCAAAGGAGGCTGAACATGTCATACTGGAGTGCATTACACACTATCTTGCCTTCTAGTTTATTTTCAGTTCAAATATAAAACTGTAAGTGATTTTCTTGCTCAAAACTGATGAGGCTAAGCAGCAAAGCATATCAGCATCCTAACTGCAAGACATGTCTTATTCTGACCACAGAACATGTCCAGCAACAGGGCGTCTTCTGCAAACGCCTCTCCTTTTGCAAAATCACCGAGCTCTGCATGTATTGCAGACACCTGTTTTTCTCAGGCTTTATGCCACATGTACTTCACTGAATGACTGGTTTGTTTAAATGAGTGAGGCTTGTTCTAGTCTTAGAGAACAGCAACCACTCCCTAGGCCTGCAGACTCCTCAGACTGCCAAAACGGCCAAAAAGCAGTGCTCTGCTTCAATTTTTGTGCTGGGAGGACTGAACTGCATACCGTGGCTGTCACATGAAAACAGTCCAGCTGTGTGGGCTAGCAGTTCTACTGGGATGGGATGGGATGGGATGGGATGGGATGGGATGGGATGGGATGGGATGGGATGGGATGGGATGGGATGGGATGGGATGGGANTGGGATGGGATGGGATGGGATGGGATGGGATGGGATGGGATGGATAGCAGGTCACATACCCTTTCTGCCCAGGGCCAGCCAGCCATCAGAGCACAGACTGTTCCCTGCCTGTCACTTTTCTATTTCTGATTTTTCCTCTTTCCAGTGAAGCAGTAGCTTGGACCAGAGCCTCATCTTGCAACATTTAATTCTGCACACACTTTTGAGAGCCAACTTTGCACTGAGAGTTAGCACATGGAGTTTTGCTCATGAGTGACCCAATTCTTGAAGTGGCAAAGTAGTCCCAATTCCTTTCAAAACCCCTGAAGTAAATAGGAGTTTCTATCTTCAACACATTCGTCTAGATTATTCTATCTATCTGGATACTGGAAAAGTTGAGCTTCTATTGGTGTTATGGAAATAGAAAGGGAGGCTACAGGTTTATTTGGAACTGCTTCAGAGTGTCGTATTTGTTATTAACACAGCAGACCAGAAAACAGCATAATCAGTTCATGACTGAACTGATGCTCATGTTGGAACTAGATGATCTTCCAAGATCCCTGCCAACCTAAACTGCTCTTTGATACCTCTATAAAGTCTAAGCAGACAATGGCAAATCATTTCACTGTATTCCCTTGGCTGTCAGTTCCGTAATTGGTGTTTTTGTCCTGTTGTTGTAGTGTGTTTTATTTTTCAGGCACTGAAGGGAGGGCAAACAAGGTAGTCTGCCTGTTAATGTTAGGCTTTACAAAGCATTGCTGTCTAACTCTGGCACCCCAACCAAAACTTATAAAAAAACCAGGAAAGCAAACTGAGCTTCCTTTGCTATAGTAAGCAACATTTATTTATTTCAGCATGTCATGTTAGATCTGGAGTTAGAATGTGAATCACAGCAGGACTTGTAAATCTACAATTTAAAGAGGTCTCATTTAGATCTTCAACAGTGTTAGGCAGAACACATCCTAAATTAACTTAAGATTGCTTTTCCACTACAGTTCATGCTTCCCTCCTACTTACTTCTCATCTGCATGCTAAATTTTTCTGAATTTATGAATCCACAGACAATCTTACAAAATATTACTAGTAAATGAGATTTATTTTTTATGCTTAATTTATTTAGCTTCACTTTGATATTTCCCCTGTTTTGAAGTTTCAAGACCACTTAAGGTTTTATTTGTTTTGTTTATTAAATCCATGTGGTTACTTTAGCTTAGTTCTGAAATGTTTTTTTGCAAAGTGTAAATAACCTTTCATTTAGAAAGTAATAATAGGTAGCATTAATGTTAACAGGCATTTAGCTTTGGTGTAATACTTGAAATAACTGTTTTTCTCATTATATAGTTAAGAAAAATTTCTACTGCAACTGCATGTTAACAAAATAGAAAGGAAATACTGGGCAGTTTTTCAAAAAGCTTTTCTAAATAGGATTCCTTTTCTGACAGAGGCATTTGAATACTGAAACTGGGTTTTCAGATTTGGATTTTAGTTCTGCTTTTCAGTCTTGTTTCTTTTTGTTTAGATTTTTTTGGTTTAGATTTTTGTTTAATCTAAAAGTTACTGGCCATTTTTCATTTTTGTTTGCCTTCACAATGAGGAAATGGCAGATTCAAGAACAGGACTATGCTGTTACAACTCTTTGGGGATCTGTATAGGATGCTATCAGCTGCAGCCAGCAGTGATATGTCCCACTAATGCATTTGATCCACTTGCCCAGGGAGATGCTCCTTTGTGATGAAAATGCTGGAGCTTTACATAGCTCTTGGGCATCTCTGACACAGCAAAAGGCTCTAGATGCTGGCTAATGCTTCCCTTCATGGGAGCAGCATGTTATAACTGTATTGGGTTTGTGTGGCTGGGTTTTGGTGTTGGAGGAGAGGGGGCTACAGTGGTGGCTCCTGTGAGAAGTGGCCAGCAGCTTTGTCCATGTCCAGCAGAGCCAATGCCAGCCAGCTTCAGAACAGATCAGCTGCTGGCCAAGGCTGAGCCAATCAGGAATGATACTAACACCTTTGGGATGACATACTAAAGAAGAAGGAAAAAAGCCCTTATTGTACAGATGTAGTTGTACTCAGAGTAGAGCAGAGTGAGAATATGTGTGAGGAACAGCTCTGCAGACACCAAGATCAGTGCAAAAGGAGGGGCAGGAGGTACTCCAGGCAGCAGAGCTGAGATTCCCCTGCAGCTTATGATGCACACCATGGTGAAGCTGCTGTGCCCCTGCAGCCCATGGAGGGCTGTGGGGATGCAGAGATCCACCTGCAGCCTTGGAGGAGTTTTGGGTTACTTTTAAAAGTTACCCAAGCTCTCAACCTGACTCTGTGCTCAGTCAGAGATAATAATCATGCATGGAGGGGCCTAAGACCTACAGCAAGGTGTGAAGCAAAAGCAATTGATGTGGCCCTTTCTGTGTGAGCGAAAATACAAATCAGAAACTTCTGCATTGAGTCAGTTCCTTGACCTTAGACAAACACACCAAGGAGAAATTTAATCTGCAGCATCTATCTGTGACAGTAGATACTGATCAAGAACCTGTTCTAAACTTCTCTTTGTTTTTCACCTTTGCACATTTACACTTGCAGAGGAGATAATAATCTGAAGGCTTACTAAACCATTAGTTGGTCAACATGTTTTCCATTTAAGATGTCTAAACCAGCCCATCCAATTTGAATTTGAGTCAGCTGTAGGAGAGCTTGTGTAGGTTTTCCTGCTGGCAGATCTGAAGGGATGCTAAATTAAGCTGGGCATGGACCAAAAAGTGGCAAAGGAAATGGTGGATGAACCACCAAGAGTCTGGGTATATCTCTGTTAAGGTGTTATTGATGTGAACAGAGGCTGTCAGATGCATACATCCTTTTCACAGATGCTTTGAGTGTTTCTTAGTTGACCTTTTATTAAAAACACATCATCTGTTATTGCACAGGAACTTCTTAGTAGTGCTTTGCATCAGCTTAGCCATTTGCAGAGTCACCATCTGCCTAAATCCTTGATGTTCTCGTATCTCTGACACCTTTCTCTTATTCAGTTTTGTCCTCATCCTATCCATTTGTGTTCTGGTTCTGACCAGGACAGGGTTAATTTTTTGCAGTAGTCAGGAGGGGGAATGGCTATGACCCTGGTGTGCTGGAGATAGGGAAGGGAGTCTGTTCCAGGGAGAAGGGATTCCTGGAGGTGGAATATGGTGGAGGGAGCCATCTAGTATCAGTATTGTTGGGATGGTTTTCCATGTGAATCCTTTCTCTTTTTGTACCCTCTGTCATCAGTATTGTTGCAGTTACTGTTCCTTTTCTTATCTCATTGCTGTTTCCAGTGACTCATTCTTAACTCAGCCCATGATCTTTGCCTTTTGTGCCTCCAGTTCTCCCCTCCAGCCCACTGCAGGGGGAGAGGGAGGAGTAAAGTAGAGGAGTGAGAAAATGGCATGTGGTTTGGACAGTCTCAGTGGGGCTACTGAACTGGGGAGTACCATTCCTAAACCACAGTAGTTTCTAACAAACAAAACATTTAATGACTATATCAAGAATTTTTAATACAGAAATGTAGGAAGAGCATTTTAAAAATTTTGCACATGAATTCAATAAGCTTTCACCTAGTACCATTTGGAAAGTCTGTGCCATTCCACTAAGAACCTTCAAGTCATAGAAAAGTTAAAATGCATGTTAAAACATATATATGAAATTTATTTCAAATTAAACTTGGAATACAAGCTCAAAATTGGAAAAACCCCAAGTGCTCAAAGTTGGGAAATAAGATGTTATAATCTTCCTCAAGGATAAACAAAATGACTGTGTTAAAGAATAATCATCTGAGCTTTAATTACAGCACAGGTGCAAGAGCCATCCACTACAGCATCATCACACACTGATATGCTCTAGGACTAGATTAGGTTCTGAATGGATCAATTACTATTTATTTCCACCATTCTTGTATAATTTTCCCCAAATGGTACTGATTTAGTGCAAGCCCACTGCAGATGTGAGTAAACACACTTACTATTATTTATAACTCTGCCTTTTGGCTCTGGTCCTTAGTCTGGTCACAGCCAGAGTTCCATAACCTGAGGCAAAATTATTACTTGGGAATTGAATCAGATTACAGATGAATGCCACTGCAGAAGATGGATAGGGGTATTTGTTAACTTTAAGATAAGAGTACTAAAAGATACTACAAACAAAGGAACAAGCCATAATTATATCTATATTCCAAAGTATTAAAATACCTTTCCACTAATCCTGACAGTCACTTATAATATGAAGTCTTACTTTTGCTTGCCATTAGGCCCATCAGGTGGGTCTAAATTCAGTGAGTATTCACCCTTCAACTGTAAGGGTATAACACTGATGTCATGTCTTTTACTTTCTAGTATGTTGACTAGAAAATGCCAGCTTACCAAACATGCTTTGCCAGGGCAATGTGTGAGAGGAATCTTCCTTCAGTCTCTCGTGTGCCAGAAATTCAAGTTCCCTCCATGAGTCTTTTCTCTTAGAGCCCAGAAGCTATCTGTGGGAGAGGTCCCATCTGAAACACGGACTGTGACATTCAGTTGTTACCAAGTATACAGGCCTCCACATATCCATATCAACAAATTAAAGCACTTGCCTATGCTAGACAAAGGTCAAACATGTCTGCAGAAAAGCATCTTGGATTTTTCTTTTGTAAGCAAAGACGTAAAAGCTTGGTGCTACATAGATTTACACAGACAGATTCATGGAATTAAAATTTATTTTGAAACAGAAAACAAAATGTTTTTCCAAATGTGTATTCATTTAAAGAACTGTGTAACTAAGCACCTGTTTACACATATATCTATTTCTGCTTGCCTACTGACTACTATATTTTGAAATCCTGTTGGTGAGAGAAAGAAAAATAACTGTATTGTTTCCCAAAGTTAAAGATCTATGCAATTATGCTGTGAAATGAATGGCTTATCAGAGAAAAATAACTTTGCAATTATCTGTGTTTAGGAAGGCAATTAAAGAGGTTAGTTCCACTCAGGGGGTAACCTGAAAGCTATTCTGGTGCTCAGACCAATTTTGATCCCTCACTGCTGGTGCTTGACCTTCCCTCCCTGACTCCATGGCTGCTTTCCAAGAGCAAGTCTTCAAGGAAAGGTAAAAGCTGACCCAAGTTTAACTCCTTATTTGTTATTCTGGCAATTGTTTTTTGCGTATCTCCGTCTCACTTCCCCCTTTTTGTTTGTCCTGAAGAGGCGTTTGCATGGAAACAGGATGTTAGAGGCAGAGAAATTAGCCCAAGCTGCAGGATATTCAGTGCCTGCAGGCTGTGGTCTGCCAGCTGATAAGGTTTTTCTTCTAAAGTCATCTAAGAAGAATCATAAAGGCAACAGAATTAAAGACAAGCTTGGTACATAAAACACCTCAGTTTCTATAGAGAAGATTTTTCAAAGTTGTCTGGGTAGGGACAATTTTTAATGAGCAATTTAAAAAAAAACATTATCAACACATGAGCAGTACTTAGTTTCCTTTTTGTCAGTTTTAATGAAAATCTAATTAATTAAGTTGGCCAAATTAATTAAGCTAATGAAATTAACCAAGAGAACTTTCAGTTTTGTGTCCAGAGGCTACAAAGACATTTTTTGTCAAATAATCTTCTTAGTGCTCCCACTCTGAGTTAATAGAAAGACCCAAGATACAAACTACCTTTGCCACCAGAGAGCAGTGGAATTAAGTATTTTAATTACAACTAGAATTGTTCTTAATTAGTAGCATGTACTATAATGCAAGAGCTTGCCTTCCTTTGAATGCTGTTGAATAATGGTGTCTCTGAGAGAAACAGGGACAAAAAGCTCAATATGATACAAATTTGCTTGATGTTGTTTCTTTTTTTCCTAACATTTCCCTTCACTGTGTTCACTCTGAGAAGGATCTAATTGAGTTGTCATTGTCTCTGATGATTTGCCAACAAATTTGTTCAGAAGAGCCTGTTAGTGGATGGTTGTACCCCAGCCATCATTGTACATCATTGTTTGCTCAACCATTGTTGTACATCAATCTGGAATACCATTTGGAAAGCCTGTCTTCAGTCTTTCATTGCTACCACTCCTGTGATGAAAAGCCCAACAGACAGGTTGCTCTGCCTCTTGCTTTCTTTCTCTCTCTCATTCTCTCTTTGTTCTCTTTTTCCTTTTTTTTTTTTTTCTTTCTTTTTTTCTGTCCTCCTTGCTCTATTTCTATTTCTCCTGTTATTTTTCTTTTTTTAACCACTCCATTTTTCAGGCATGTTTATCTTCATGTTTATAAAAATATTCCATGCTCCCTGCAAATCCCCTGTCTTGTGGGAGATGTTTACAGCCCATTGTATAACCAATGTTCTCAAAGATTCCCCCATTCCTCTCCTTTCAGTGTAGCACATCGTTCAGTGCCAGGTCTGGGCAAATAAACTTGTGCTGCATGCCCTATTTGCCCTCTTTTTCAAATGAAGTCCACATTGTGAATGTGAAGCCAGAGGATTCTGGATTGTCAGAGGAAAACAGGGATGGTGGATTCTATACCTGAATGAAGGTCACTGGAAGCTAGAAACCTCAATGCATGTGAAATCAGTCAGCTTCCCAATTCCAAATGTCATTGAGCTTATTTATTTTCTGCAAAAAGGTCTCACATCTCTTCTCTCTTGTTACAAATAACTGTGGCTTTTCTCATAATTTACAAATGCATACAGGATCCATTATGTTCCCCATATCCTCTGTCTTCAGTAATTCACCAAATAATCTGCCAGAACATCTCCTATGCAAATAGCCCTCTAGGTATTATAATGACACCACTTATATGAAATGTTTACTGTACTGTCTGAAACTGAAATAGTGCTTAAATTGAAGCACTCCATGTTTTAAAATCTTTCATTACTTAATCTACATGGAAAGGACACCAGATGTCATTCTTTTTTTTTTTTTTTTTTTTCCCCCAAAAGTATATTGCTTTTAATATTCTAGCTGAAATGTACCAGAGGCAAGTCCTCAGCTGGTATAAAATATCACAAGTCTGCTGTGGTCAATGAAGCAATAGCAGTTTATCCCAAAGGAGGAGCTGAAACAAAAGAGGATATTTAATCTGAATTGATGGAAAAATAAAGTCATAATCTGTTTGTCTGCAAAATCAGTGCCTGAAAGGTGATGGTGTTCTCTGTATCTCCTCATCTCTATAATCTCTATAAACTTTTAATTTTATCTCATAATCTCTTTTTCTTTATGAAATAATCTATTGTGAGAGTTCCCATCCAAACAATCCTCCAGATAATATGGCACTAAAACAAAGATATACACTTAATAAAGTGCCACTATGTGAAAGTATAAATTATGTAATAATGAATCAGAATCTAAGAGTTCATCCTGATCCAAAATGAACACAAGTGAGAACTAGTTTTCTGCATAAGCATTTCTGTTAAGTATTTCTGTGGCTATTCAACATGTACAAATTCCTTTGAATTTTTGAATTCAAATTCTTTGAATCATTGTCTTAAAAAAAATTTGAACAGATAAAATGTAATTAGGCCAGGATTCAGAAAGACAGTTCAAAAAATAGATGTGTTACAGAAGAATGTGGAAGTCAGACAATGTCTCAAAAAGCAAAACAAGAAGCTTGCTTTTTACATAGGGAAGAGCTGCAAAAAATACAGTCTTTGCAGGACTGCTCTGTATTAACATTGCTTGCCAGCCCATATGTCACTTCCTTTAGAAGAGTAGCAGTAATGAAGTAATGAAGTCTCTTTCTAGTCAAGGTACTTAGAGTCTCTTAATCCAGGCTAAGGGAATCACTTTCCAAAGCTGACTCACGGGTGAAAGCAAAAAGTCAGCTTTTAACAGCCATGTATGAAAGTTTCCTGGGGTCATTGTCTGCAATTTTCAGGGCTGGGATTATAATTCAAAATGATCTTTAAAAATTGGGGAAGTAGCTTGGGGGAAATAGAACAAAATTTTATACAGGGAAAGAAAGACCCACATAATTTCTTTGGCTGTAAAATCCATGGCTAGAGCAATGATGCATGTTCCTTGAAAGTAGAGGATTCCACGTGTCACTGAAACAACTAGTGTTGGAGGCAAAAGCTTGGGAGAAACATGGTAACCCACAGTTTTATAGCAAATGATCCATAGGATTGCCTATCACAAGCTACAGTAAGAGTCAACAGCATCACACTTGTGTAATATCACTTAGAGATAAAAATTCAGTGTAAGCAGAAGTATTGCCTACAAGAGCACTCAACAGTGGTGAGGCTATAGCTGATGTGCCTCAGTTTTTGAGCTTCTCCTCTTTGAAGGAGGAGAAGAACCAGTCAAAAATCAGAATAGTTCTTTGAAGACAACACTGGATTAATTAGAATTGGTTTGATTTTTTTTTTCTCCAGAAAATGGATAAACTAAGGAGGGTTGCAATTATCTTCAACTATGCAACAGAAAAGGAAACTGTTAGTTCCCCTTGTCTGCGGTTGATTGCATGACAGGAAAACTACAGTGAGTAAGGTTCAGCTTTGACATTGGGAAATGTCAGGAAAGTGAAGTCTCAAAGGGTCAATCACTGGGCAGTATTTAAGAATGTAAACCTTGGTCAGGAATAGCAGGCAGAGTTCAACTTGCTTGGGTGGTCCCACAGTGTCCCACCAAACTTACAGTTGGTGTTCTGACTCAATCTTGCTGAAAATAATTTGGCCTGAGACAAGCAGAAATAATGTGTAAGTGGAAGAGGGATGACAGCATTTATTGGGCAAGATGTGTTATGCGTTCCTGTTTTATATCTTTATCACAAACTCTAGCCAGTAGTTTTCTGTATGATGATAGGATGCCATTTTGTTTTGTCTCATTCTCTGTTAGTACCCTGTGTTAATAATTCCTTCTGCCCATTCAAACTGTTGCTTTGTTTTTTTTGCAGAGTGGGGAAGTGAGGAAAGGGATTCTCACTCCCTCATGCAGGAAGTTGGGACTTCCTGCATTTTACAGGGATTAGGAAGAAGTTCTTGAAAGTCCACCTGAGGATTCTGTCCTCTCTATAACCACTGTGAGAAAAGGGAAGGTTCCCTCATGCTGTGACAGCTGCAGAGACCACTAAACTTGAGCAAAGCAAAAGAAGGTCCATGTTTTGGAGGTGGAACATGTACAAAGTGTTTCCTTGGGAAACTGATGAGAAAATATTTCAATAATACATGTTGGCTAAAGGTAGAAGAATTATCTCAAATGTGAAAGACAGCAAATACTGAAACATGAAAAGGGGATGTGAAATTTCATTGAAGTACAATTTTAAAAGCAACACAAACTTAACAGTACTTTTTGAACTGTCTTTAATCAGAAAATATTTTTCTGCATTTAATGGATTTAGAATAAAACCTGATATTTGCTAGTAAGAAATAGCACTGGTCTTGGGGTACTGGAGGTTTTTTTTTTGTTTTTTTTTTCTTTCTTTTTCTTTTTTTGATTGGGATTGTAATCAGTGTAGAAAGTCCCTTCATGTCAGTCAGAGAACTGTAGAGACTGAAAATTTCAGTCACAAGTAGAAATCATAGAAAATAGGGCTGCAGATTACCTTGAGAGGTCTTCTAGTCCATCCTCTCTCTCATAATGGAGGAAGAGCTACAAGTAAATAATTCTTGAGATTTTTTTTTACCTCTCCTGTTTGTAAGAGTCGTCAGTGGTGAAGAATCTGCTGCCTCCCAAAATGAGCTGATTCTGTGCTGCATTGATCATAAGGCAGAGCTT
The DNA here is from genome assembly GCF_001522545.3 of Parus major. NCBI lineage: Eukaryota > Metazoa > Chordata > Aves > Passeriformes > Paridae > Parus > Parus major. Next base: position 42,651,186 of record NC_031773.1, on the reverse strand, counting down.
GAATGCATGAGCTGAAACTGGTCTTCTCTGACTGTTTAGGAAACTCTCCCTGTTCCATCCTGCTCCTTAAGGGTCTGCCCAGCAGCAGGAGACTGAAAATGGAGAATCAAGCTCATGATCCAGCCTGTGAAAGTATCCATGAAGATGGGTGACTGATGTGGATTTGCATCTGCTGTGTGAGGAGGAAACCCTAGAAAAGTGGTGGGAATTAGAGATGTTTGCTTCTTCCAAACTCCAACAGCTTCTGCTTAAGAAGTGAATGTTTGTATGGCAGGATGTTCACTCAGCCAGTGGTTTCCAGAGGAGGAACAACTCACCAAAGTGAGAATTGCATGTGTAACTATTCTCTCTGATGCTAAAGTCTGCTGTGGTTGGAAGGAGACTTACAACTAAGAGGAGCAGCTGGAACAGAAACTGCTTTGGAAACTTTCCTGCCAGGCATTTTCCTTGGTGCACAAGGAACAGAACAGCATGACACTTGCTGATCCACATTTTTAAGGCTCTTCATGGTTAGAGTTCTTTACAGCTTCCCCTTGAGCTTCACAAATGAGTGTGAGAAGGCAGCAGTGATCTATCATCTGTCCTTACAACCACAAACCAGCAGGTGAGGTCAGTGCTGAGCCCCTCAGACAGTGCTCACTCTCCCTTCCTCTCATGTCAGCCAGCTTTTCCAGTTTTTGAACATTTCATGGCACTTGCTGCTGCTGCTTTCCAGCTTCTTGTGCTCAAAGTCATTGCTTTGAACTACCACAGCTGGCCACAGATTGGTAACCACCTGCACCTTGCAACACCTGTGTTTATTATCTCCTCTGAAGGGTGTGTTGGCAGTTTCCATATTAGTACTGATCTTACACAGCCTTGAAAATGTTATTTTACTTTTATGTGGTGCACTAAGAGCTTCAACTGAGAATATACAAATACATTAATTATTATAGCAAGAAGATTTCAGCTGCTACTGCCAGAGTACTTGTCCCTCTATGGACAAACACCCCAAGGTTCAGCACTGAGGGTTCCTGAAAGGGTTTTGGGGCTCAGTCCCCCGGCTCAAGGACATGCAGCAAAACCCCCATGTCTTGGGGAAGTCCATGAGACTTTTGCTGACAGCAGAGATGATATGGAAACAGAAGCTTTTGTACCCACAGTTAAGGGATGGCAGCATCTCTCCAATTAACCTAGGTCACAGCCAGTGTCACTGCAGCTCTCCTGCTCCTGTTACCCAGACATGGGACACGAAACCTGCAGTGGAGTGGAGCATCAGCTGCCTTCACACCTGTCTGGGATGGATGCTTTCAGGGGGCCAATAATACAGCCCCAGTGTATCTTCCACAAACATGAAGATACATGTCTGACTTGGGAGGTGTTGATACTGCACAGCCTTATGGCAGCTTTTAAATTGTAAGCAACGTGGACCAGCAGATAGTGGACCCTTTGTATTGGTATTCTTGGTCTGCCTATTTGTTTTCCTGCAAAATACGTGTGCAAACACACAAGTGGACACACATCATATATGTAATGTATGTATATAAAATGACATGTAAGATGCACATACAAGTGTAAATAGAAATAGATGTAGTGTCAAAGGCAGAGAAGGATATAGTGTGCTATAGCATAGACTATATATAGGAAATCACTGAAGATATTTTACTTCCTATGAGGATCACATCCCTTCCCACAAATCGTTATATAATCCTCCCATGGCAACTGCAGCATTTGCACAAGGAAATGTTAAGAAAATATGTATATTTAGCTGTTCCAGTGCAAAAGAGCATATTCTAAGGGTATACCTCAACATCTAACTCTTTTATTACTCGTAAAGAGCCTCGAAAGAGGCTGTAAACAGGTCCCTCTTGCTTGTAGCTCCCTCAGCTTAGCTGGAAGCTTTTTACCGGATGGACACAAACACAAGGGAGCTGGGAAATTTTGGGGCTAGTAAATTTTGCAGTCTGTATTTTAGCCACTGGGTGCCGCTACCAAATCACTTGTCAAAAACAGTTTCTCCAAATACGAGATTGCCATTTTAACAGCATGCCTTGATTTACTTTAGCCTGTGACACCAGGTTTTGTGGGGCTGCCTTTGGTTACCCAAAGGCTCATACAATAACCCTTTTCTCAGAGCTGCCAATGGACTTCCATCAGCTGCAGTTAAGATATTTCCTCACAAAAGAATAATGGAACATCTTTTTATTAAAGTGCACGAGTGAAAGGTGAGCAGGGTTAATAAGAAAAAGATCTAAAAGAAAACTTTAAGAAGTATTCCATAAACATCCAATATTTATAGAGGGCTAAAAATCCTGATTCTTATGATATGAGAGGAAGTTGCTGAAAATAAACTATGCATCTCTGTTATTACATAAACTCATAAAAAGAATTAGGGAAAGAAGATGATCAATTAATCCTATTCCAAATTGCTAACATGTTCTCCACCATCATTAGGACAGTGTTGTTTCAGGTATGCTTTTAGTCAACTGCAGATTTTTTCAAACTGATTCTTCACATTATCCTCACTATTTTAAGTGACCATTGTTCTGTTTGGAACTCCTGAATATAAATGCAATACTGTTACAGTAGTCTAATGCTATATTTAGACCTGAGAACATTTATTTGCAGACCTCAGTGGTTATGAAATTGCACATGAAAAGCACATAACTCAACAGATGCTAAAAAGCCCATCTGCATTTTTCAGTATCTTCAGATAAAAGAAGAAAATATGATGCTGTCAAGTCATCTCCCCAACAACACCTGGACAGATGCCAGCTGAAAACCACTGACAAAGCACTCACCTGGTTCTCCTCTGAGAGACAATGACAAAAAGAAGGGAGGACATGGCAGGAGTCCTGTATTGGATGGCCAGAGAAGAGAGGAGTGGTGATAGCAGCAGCACAAAGGACAAGTGACAGGAGGAAAAGCAGCGGGGTTTTGGGATTGAGGGAAAGGCACATAATACTACCAATTTTCTGCAGTGAGCCTTTCCTATGAAATATTGGGAGCCACTAGCCTGCAATTCATGGTTCTGCAGGTGATAGAGACCATGTCCTCATCCTTGAAATCATAAATTTTTTTCTTGGAAATCATAATCTCTTTTATGTTTCTGGCATCTGGCCAAGTCAGATATAATTTCACTGATAGTCTGTCTGAAATCAATTTGTTACAGTGCAGCATGGTGAGGGCCTGACAAATAGCCTCAGAGAGCTGTTCTTGATTGTGGAGGGAATTTCATACTTTAAACAGAAATTTGCCTCTATTCATAGCCAGTTGCTTTCACTTGCCTGATATTAGCTCATGCAAGAATGAGTTTCAGGCACGCATTTCAATGTCAAGACTTTGAGAAGAATTTCACATTTTTCTGTTAGTTTTATATCACCTTGTTTCACTTCCCCTGTATTCTCCAAAATCCTGGATTTAAGAAACTAAAGCAAGGGAATTAAGGGTGACTTCATGTGATTTCTGTGCAAGGTACAGATCTGATGTTCCCATAGGAAAATAGTCTGCTCAATTCCCTAAATGTGAGCTCAATAAAAATCCCCAGATTCTCATTAAATGGCTGGAATGTGTCAGACTGTAGAACTCAAAACACTGCTGAAATTGTTCAGAGAAAGCTCTAGCAGTCTCCTGCCTAATGTGTGTGTGTGAATAACCACATGTATGTAGGCACAGACCTTCTCCTGCCCTACTCCATGATTGTTTTTGGTTTTGGATCAGAGCAGTCCATGGTATTTACCTCATTTCAAAGGAACATGAAGCCTTTGATATCTGCTCCCCAACAGGAGGAAAGCACCCTCCAAAAATTTAAAATTTTCTTCTTAACACATTCACGTTGCTTTGGCAAGTCCAATCACCATCTTATTTTTTTTTCTTTTTTCCCTAGAGAGGTGCTACAACAAGGTTTTATTTGCATGAGCTATTTATTCACAGGTTAACCAACACCATGTGAAGTCATTACTGCTGTCCCTGAGCTTGTGTCCTGAGGGAACAGATAGCCACTCCAGACCCCATATGTTGGGTCAAGCAGCAGCTTTTGAAGCTGTTATGGCTGCTCCAAGCCTCTGCATTCTCTTGCTTCTCCCTTGTGAGGGTCTTGGTGCAGGCAACTGGTTTTATTGGCAGCTAGATAGGCACTGGGAGAGTACTGGCCATTACTGGAAAAGAAGAACAAGTACTCAGCTCCATTTTTAAATGGGTAATGGGTGTTGTGTTTTCCCAGACTGATAACCATGTCCTCTTTTTTTCCAATAAAAATCTCTTTGCTTGCATCATTTCTCACCTGCCTGCTTGCAGCAGGTGTAAAAGCAGGATTGGTACCTTTAGCTTTTGCAGGTCTTAGGATGTGGGCTCTAGTTGCTAATGTACTTGGCAGATGATTGAGGAGGATTACAACAGACAATTGCATCCACAATGGTAGGAAAGAACAATATTCATTTAAAGAATTAAGCTAATGAAGAAAATGTGGGAGACAGAAGGATGGTGAACAAGCGAGTTACACAGCCCAGCTTGCCTCAGGACCTGCCAGGGCATAGCTGCAGATAAACCATAGATACTTGGGCTGAACAAAGACAACAATTGTTGTCCTTCGGAGTTTTTCTGGTTAGAGCAGTGGTCAAACGCAACTGTGCATTTTTTAGAAGACCTGACAGGAGCAAAAGTGCAAATGCATGGAAGGAGGCCTGACTCAGGCAGTTGCTTTTTATTGATGCCCCATGCAGGCAAATTGGCGGGAACTGAAATATAAGATTTCCTGGGGAAAAAAAAAAAAAAAAAAAAAAAAGCAAAAAAGCTGTATGGTCTTCTGTAGAGGAGACTGGAGAATAAAACAGTGAGAGATCTACTAAACTCCTCAGCAGGGGAAGAGCCTGCCCACCTTCATATGCACAGCTGAACAAATAGTTTGCCTTTGCTATGATCCAAAGATATGGTGTCAGAGCCTCCTTCCCACTAGTCTGAACATGGCACAACAACAGCAGGCTTCAGCTCTCCTCAACTCTTGCAAAAAATCAGTGCTGTTTCATCTTGGCTAAAGCTGGTTTGGATATTCCTGAAATGCATTGCAGTAATCATAGTCTGACTGCTTCTGGAGATATGTGCTGACTCAAAACCAACAAAAACCGGAGTTTTGGGATAATCCCTATGCTTCAAACAGTCTCACTTACTCCATGTGGATGGTCCCAAAACTGGGGCCCAAAAGTAATTGCCATTGCAATTAGTGGCTTCAAGGGAACAAAGAAGAGGCTCTTTTTACTACAGTGAAACTGGTAAGATGATCTCTTTTCCAGACCTAAGGTCCCACTGGTCCAATAATAACCAATAACTGTGATTTCCATCACTTGCATCCTCTGGGAGACACTTATGTATCACTGATTCATATTGCAAGTTTCCTTGTTTTGGGACTGCTATAAGCCTGGCAAATCAAGGAGCGCTGACAGCTTACTAAAGGAGGAGATACTGAGCAGAGACAGACAGGAATTTTTCAACAAAACAACATGTGTCAACACCAAAACATTTAAAGGAAACAATGGAAGCGCCAGTGAAAGTTTAATGAGGAAGGTATTTCGGAGAGAGGTACGTCCAGACACCACTGATGGGCAGGTACCCTCTGGGGATGCATGTTGCACAGCAAGCAGGAAACCACCACTCATTGAATCTCTGCCTGGGTGTCTCTCACTGTCCTGACCCTCAGGAGCTGCTGCCTGCAGTACAAAATGTGGGCATACTTTCTTCAAAGCTGATATACCAGATGGATCATCCTTTACCAAATTAGAAGATGAAGTGTGTTGGCAGAAACTCCTCGGGAAGCAGGAAATGCCTGCACGATGCTTCCCACTCCCTTCCGAGCAGATCGCACTGCCTCGATGCTGCCTCAATCGGCAGCTCCCACTGGCATCAGAACCCAAAGCTCCTTAGTTTCCTGAAATTACAGAAACAGCTCTGTATGGCTGAGCCCTCCATTCCCACCATTTTATTTCAAGTGCTTCCAGGCCCTCTTTGATTACCTGCTACAAAGGCAGTAGTACATATGGAGGTTTACTTTCATATGATATAGTTGAATCCTTAAAAGTAAATTCTTATACCTAAAAGCAAAAACCACCACCTCTTATATTCTAAAATATGCTTTTTGTACAAGTTTCTAAATTTTGAATTATTTGCGGGAAGGTTCTACAAGGAGATATTCGGGAGCAAAATTTGCATTTGACAAAAAGTAGGAGCTAAATTATATATAGCATTTTGGTCATGTAGCACTGGTGTTATAATCACTCTTCCAGCCCAGAAATGTTCACCTAAATCTCCACAGGCACCATTTGAGAGGAACAGCCAGTCTATTCCCTTGTGGGAAGACCAACTTTCATGTATTAACTAAAGCACTCGCAACAGGTGTAAACAACTTTCCATTAGATGTAAAGTTCCTGGTACATTAGACAACATCACACTTTAACCTTCCAAGATCTAATTTAATTCCTAGGATCAAGAGCTCATGTTACTAATACTTTTTGCCAAAACCCTGGGATCATGTCCTACATATTACACTAATTCTTTCCAGAAGAATTTAAATTTGTAAATAATGAAGAGCTCGTACAACTCCTTCTGTTAGCAGTGCTGCTGGGCCTTTTGCCAGTTTGTAAGCTGAAGAATTTTGGTGTTTAGTGCTCCCATCTGTTCAGAAAGCCTGAGGGTGAGTAGTTATCAAAAGCAATATGTGGGCTTTTTTATTCCATGTCTGAGATTTTATGACATACTTTGTCACAAAACAGGCCACTGGGGAGGAGAGATTTCCCTCCACTCGAGTGTCTCTGCCTGGGGAACCTCTGAAGTCCCACATACTTGATTTTTGCCCAGTCTTGATCTAAACAGACCAAAATTCACTCAAATATATAATAATTCTCATCCTGATACCTCAGATATAAATACAACCAAGTGTTTCTCAGTTATGAAAGAATTAAAATCTCAGGCATGTATATACTCAGTGCAGAGGAATTCAATAAACACAGCTCTGTTTGAATGAGGGTTTTGAAGGCAGCCCCACTGTCAAGGTATAAGCAATCTTTTGTTCCCCAAATAAGCACTTCAGATGTGTCCTTCTGCTGCATCAAGGTTTGGAAGGTGAGGGCTCCTCTCCCCACTGGGATGGCCAGGTGCACAGGGGGACGTGGGGCTGCAGGCACTGTCTGCCTGCTGCAAGCCTGCCTGGCCCTGTGAAATGGCATTCTCACTGAATGGGATGGGCATTCTCACTTCAACCCTCCTGGCTTGAATGCACTCCAGCAAAAAGGTTATTTTCCACAAGTGTAACCATTTCATCAGAAGCCTCTCAGGACAGCTAAGGGCAGGTAGCTTGGCAGCTGGAGCTCTGTATGCTGTTTTCAGTGGGTATTTTGCTATCTGGCTTCTGTCACACGGTGAGGATGTCTCCTCTCCTCCTGTAGGCGCTCTCTGCCTGTTCCTCGGGGTCAGGAGAGTCAAAAGGGAGTGGCATTCACAGAGCATCTCCTGCAAGCTCTGTCTGTAGATTAATCACAAGACTTAAGTTGTCAACAGCTTCTTCTGGCAAGACACGAGCCGACATAGATGTTGATAGCCCCAGGGCTTGTGGAGCCATCCTGCAGAAAGCAGAGGTGGGAAATGGCAGCCTGTAGAAACCTCTTCCTGATTCATCAAAACCAGTTACTGCACCCAGTGAACTCCAGTGAGATGCCAGGGTACAGATGGAGTAACTCCTCCCTTTGCTTTCTATTTCTTCAGGAAGGTTTAACTTTATAAGTTAAGAAACTGAGCTGAAAAAATTGACGAAACAGGGGACCTTAGGGACCTCTGAGGGACCTTAGATTACAAATAGATTTTTGTCTTTTAAAGTTTACAGTTTATGGACACCAGCTTCTTTGGGGTTTGCCCTTGGCCTGCTTTAACTCAGAAAACTCACTGTCAAGATAATAAAGAGCAGGATCCTAAATGTTTACTGACATTCCTTCTCTGTTTGTTGTAAATGCTAAGTGTTGTAAGTGTTGTAAATGTTGATAGTTTTTGTTAGGTTCTTCCACTAAAAAACTGGTGGTTTCCTGTAGCTGTGTTTTAGCACAGCAGAATCCAGAAAAAAATCCAAATGAACTCTATTACTAAAATTAAAACCAGTACTAGGAAAACTCAGAATTCAAACAAGCTCCACATTTGGAGAAGCCTAGCATGGCAGGCACAAGGTGATAAAGAAGTGTAAAATCACAAACCTGAGAAGGAGCTGCAAGGTACCTTTTTTAATACCTTTTTATCTCCAAATCAACCAATTTCCATATTCATTGAATACAATCTATAACTCCACAGTTAACTCAGAGTTCCACATTTGACTGGTTCCACATAACTTAAACCGCATTTATTTTGCAATATTTACAATTATGAAGCCACTTTCATTCACTCAAGCAGAAGTCCACTGAACATTTGGGAAGTCAGGCCAGCTAGTCTCATTAAAAAAGCTCTCATCAGTTAAAAGTGTCAGAGCTGCTTTTATTTTCCTTAGTCACAATGCATTCCAGTCCTAACAAACCCAGCACACAAGGAGGTTTATTACCATTTTGCTCGGTTAAGAAACAACAGGAGTCTTCCATGTCAGCGCAGATCATCTGAATCCCTTCTGCTTGGTATTTCTTATCAGATTTTCCAACACACCGCAGCTAATTAGGCCTTTGCCTTCCAGACCCCAGTTCTTCCACTGCTGCCCTTCAGTTCCAGTTTTACTTGGCTTTTGTGCATGGAATTGAATCAGCCTGCTTTTGTTAAATTTCCCAGCTTAAGAAGAATTGTTTGGAAAGTGATGAGAAGAATCCAAAACCAGTACCCGAGTGAGATTTAGGCACTTGCTCTTTTTCAGGTAAATGAGAGGCCCACATTTGAAACATAGTCGAAATTCAAGGCCTTTAGGGCAGGAAATTGCACATTTAAAATTTTATTCTCAAGCTGGTAGAAATCATTGTAACTCCAGCTATGCATCCGGCTGGAATAATGAGTAACACCGCAGCCGACCATGCCAGAGGCTGCTGCTGCTGCTCTTCCCTGCTCCAAGGGCAGCACTTGGCACTGCTGGGGAGCCTGAGCTCCATCCATTCCGGCACCATGGCAGGTTAGAGAAGCTCAGCAGCTGGCAAAGGTGGGGTGCAGGAGAGCTCACCGTGCGCTGCGAGGTTCTGGAGCCCACTGGCTGAGGATGGTGGGGGGAGCTCCCATATGATGTCCTTTGGGAAATGGTAATTTTGCCATCCGCTGTGGTTGTGGAGGGCGGGATCCAAGAGATAAGGCCCAGGCTCTGGCTCCTTGCCACAGCTGGGAAGGCTGGTAAGAGAGGAATGGGTTCAGCTGCCTGGCTGGTTTAGCCAGCTCAGCCGTGGTGCTGCCCGCAGGGGTACACACACCCCGCTGGCACTGACAGCTGGCACAAGACATTCTATTTGCTTGCTTGTTTTTGTGTTTGTTTTCAAAGGGAACCACCTCTCCCCCTTTATCCATGAGATCTGAGCACGGGCAGAAAGCACATCTGTAAAGCAGCGTGCCACGCCCGGAAAGGCCTTACAGAAATGTCCATTCTGTGATTGCAGTAACTGGGGATGGGGGCACGGTGTGTCCCGTGGGAAGGGGGAGGTCTCTGGAAGTGCAGCTAAACCAAATGAAAGGGTCTCTTTCAGCAGCCAAGAGAGCATATCAGTATTAACTGGAAACATTAAGCTTGTATCAGTAGTTGTATGGTTTAGAAAGTTTGACTTCCTGGAAATTAGTCAAACATTTCTTTTCCAAGTATGAGCACGGTACCCCCTCACAGAGGATTCAGTGGATGAATTTGTACTTTTGCATAATTTATAGAGTGGTGCTTGCCATCTGTGACACTTGGATACACATTCTCTGGGAGACTTGTTGGCATCTTAAAAAGAAAGGTTTTGGTGTGGTTTTTCCCATCTGAAGATGCACTACAGGAACTCCAATTTTCTTTCCTTGGATGATAAATTAAATGCACATGATTTGTTTGTCTTTGGTGCCTAATATGTCAGCTTTAAACTTTACAGTTAACAGCTGCAAGGAGGCACGAAATTTGAGCTTTTTTCCCCCATCCACTGTCCAGACAGCTGCAAACTCAAGATCTGGGTTCTCTATTTTCAATAGTTTCTTCCAAATCTTGAGTTCTAGCCAGTTTCCTTTCATCTCAAGTGAATGCTGAGCCATGGTGAAGGATGGAAGGGGCACAGGGAGCTCCCACATGGAATGGTTAAGTTCCCAGGAGTCACCCCATCCACAGATGTCAGTTGTATCTGTGGTGAGTGTGGAGTACAGAAATAATATTTAAGTCAAAGTTTTATCTTCAAGGCTCTTGGAAAGCTCCAGCTTAAGACCCAAAGGCAACAAATCTTCTATGCAAGGTGCTACCATTTGCCATGAAATTTTGTTTTTAAAGCCCCCTAAAGAATCCATACACAAAAACAAGTGACATCATTTTAGAACAGATTTTTAAAGTAGCTATTAAAAGGTCACAGGCAATTAGAAAATTACTAGTGATTTATTAGAAAACTGGAATAATGTCATAAAACTGCATTCAGATTCTATCCTTCTACACCTTACCGCATTTTCCAGTGGAAGCATTGTGTTTCTCATTGTTTTACGAGGTAGTTCCCTGAGCAGAAGATTCCAGGGAGCTCTGATTACTCGAGCTTTAGTGACTATTGAGATTCTGCACCTCATACAGTGCAAGTTCTGATGGAAGCCTTTCCTATGGCTGGAGCATTTAAACTTCCCTTCTCCTGGGTATCTTCCTTTAATATCTTGTAGTAGTTTTCAGAGCTCATGGCAAAAGTAGTATCTTAGGTCTCTCTTCTCCACCCAGACCCAAAAGATCACAAAAACTGTAGGAATGTAATTAATTTAAGGGTTCTACAGGTCTCTTTTGATATGGCTGCAACTGGCTAAAAATCACGGAAGAGGACAAGGAGAAAGACAAATGGATCTCTAGGCTCTGTAATCATGTCAATAGCCAGGTATCTCTAGGAAATTAGACTAAAAATAATTTCTCTGGAAGTTCTTTCTGTGGGACTGGCCTACCCAAGCCACAGGATATCCTTATTAAGGGACTACTCTAGGAAATGGGAAAACTGACTTAAAAGTTCTGTCAAAGGTCCAAAACACACTATATAAAACTTGATTATTTTCTCCAGTGCAGTCATCCTGAGTATTGCTTCTCAGGGCTCTAAGTTTGGAAGATTAACCTTGAAATTGCCATATTATCTTCCACTCTGTTGTTCTGACAAACTTTTCTTTCTCCTCCCTTTTTTCATGGCTCATGGGTCTGTAAATTCTACTCACTGCGTGAATACCGCATAGGTGCACATGCGCTTATTAAAATGTAAAATCCATACCAGAAAATTCTTGGTGTTAGGCTTCTATTTCCAGCACAGCTAATAATAATTCACACTACATACATGTGAGTATATATGTAAATAATAATAATAATAATAATAATAATAATAATAATAATAATAATAATAATAATAATAATAATAATAATAGTGGTAATACAACCCCCCATATATATTTGCATATTTGTTAACTGTTCCTTTAAGGTGCCAGAAATGAGGCAGCCAGGGATCAGTTTAGGCAATGTTGTAGGCTGTGTGTAGGCAGTGAGAACCTAGAATATGAATTTGAGCTCAGCTTTGATGTAATCTCCAATGAAGTTAGGGGAGTTGCTCTGGATTTTCTCATTTATGAGAATGGAGCCTGGCACAGAGCCCTGTGGCTCAGGTTTTATCATACATACAAAGTATCACCTAATTGTACTTGCTTCTACAAGATTAACCCCGATGGTGAGATTTCTGCATGTAAACAGCAGTGAAATACATTGTGTAATCCCCATGACTGATGTTTTTGAGCGTGTTTTAGGCAGTGCTGTGATGGCTGTCTGCACTAGATTCCTTACCTACCGGAGGGCTGGCAGTATCAGCACAAAGGCTGGTTTGCAATGTCTCCTGCGCAGTCAAATCAAGTCAAAATCAACCACTTCAAAGAAAGGATGTATGGAAGGCAAAATTTCTGATTAACTCTCCCTTGAAGAAGGTGTAATGCTGACATGTAATGCTGATATGTAATGCTGACGTGTGTAGCTTCTGTCCTGCCTTCCTTTCCCCACCTTTCCTTTCTGATACATGAGCAAGCTTCTTGACAGAGATAGGAATTTACATAAATACATAAGCTCAGCAGCTCTCAGGACTTGTTCCTCAAGTGACTGAGAAGACTCTTTGTAGCACCACAGCTTCTTGCTGTGACTGTGAACATGATCAAAGATTAGGTTGACACATGTGAAGATTTATGGCCAAGGCAAAGATGGGCGGTTTTAATGGGAGGGTTAACTGTGATCTTATCCTGTGCTTGTTTGTTCCCAGTTAATTTTGCATGGAGACCCAGCTCCAACTCTCTGAGAGTCCCCAGCTTTGTGAACTCAGACATCGCAGCTGAAAAAAAGAGAAGCCACATAAGACTCTGCCCTTAGGTTACCCACTTCTTCAAAGGCACAAATTTGGGCTCTTTTACCTAGAAAATCCTAGAAAGCATGCAGCAGATGCAAGCAGGAGCATGTGAGCCTGTGATGAAAGCTGGGTTTATGACAAAAGCCCAGCATCAGGTAAGCTCCATAAAAAGCTTGGTTAGAATTTAAAAGTCTAATTAAGAAGCAGCCAAACAAAGGACAAATAACTTTGTACTCACAGCGCTCTACAGAGAAAGAGTAAAGAATCCACCCAGCTTCTACCAAAATTAAAGACATATTTATAAACAGAATTGTTTCTAACAAGAAGACAAATCTCATCCTTGTGTAACTGTCCTGAGGTCAATGGAGAACCCTGAGGGATTAATTAAAATCAGAAAATTCATAAAAGTCTTCTATGATGTGCCAGCTGGTCTTAAACAGGGAAGTATATTAATGGTTTCTCAACAAATATGTTGCAAGATTAGCTTCTTTTATTCAGCAATTCTTGTGCTCAGTAACGGTCTCTTTTTTCTTTGCAGAAATAACATTCCTCAGTACTGCTGGAAAAAGAAAAAAAACCAAACTAGTACTCTTTGGATGGATTCTAAATCTTTAATTTGTGAAGGCATTGTTCTGGAATATGTGGAATCGATTTTGTTTTTCTTTTTATTATAATTTGCAGAAAAATTCTTGCTCTGTAGAAAATGATAAGGATATTTTAAGTTCTTAATTTAAAAATTAATTGTTTTGTTTAACTCTATGTCATAATAAAAATGTCATAGTCACAATCCACTCAGTCCTTTGAGCCAGATTTTCAATACAAGAGTTAATGTCTATAAATCTAAAATTATTTTGAAAAATGTTTTGTAGATTCAATAGGAATTGCAGTGTTTCTTAAAAAAATTCTCTCCAACAAAATTTCTTTTACTTTAATAGAGAATATGCATAACATCTACAGAAATCCACTGAAATAAATTAAATAATGAAATTTAGTCATTAGGAATATTCTTACAGCTTCTCATATTGGTTTTGGCAGCTTGAAGAAATAGCTCATTATATATTTATTGTATATCAATAATTCTGTTCCATATGTAATTTTCCTTCCATTTTTATTTTTTAAAGAAATTAGCTTTACTTATTAGGCTCTCCCAGTTCCCTGGGAGTTTCCAACAAAAAATGGTTTGTTTAAAAAAAATAAGAATCTATTTCCATTTCAATGTGTTATAGTAACCTGTTCTTTATTTTAAAACTGAGTGAACAGTACTATATTTTCTAATAACCTCTTCTTCCTAAATCTCAGATTATTTCTAACACAAAGTTGAATATGAACATAAAATATAGTAAAGCTGTCTGTGCAGGAGAAAAAGGGCAGAATACAAGAAAAAATATAGAGAAAAAAACCCAGCAACAGTACAGCCAAGATTTTACTTCTCTGAAAACTGAAAACTTCCACTTATTTTTGTATTTCTGCTCTCTATCTTTTTGGAGGGCATGAAGACATCTTCAGGAAAGACATGCTCTTGTTGTGTGAAACACCATTGTAATATACAGTCGAGAGATACATGGATTGCAGAAGAGGGAACACCCCACTGTACATTTGTAGACCTGTTCTGTGGCATAACAAAAAAAACCTCTATAGAAACATTACATCCCACAGCACATTTCCTGGAAGTTTAAGAACTGGCTGCAACTATCAGAACCATACTAAGAACTATAACTAGTTTATTACAAAAAATAATAATGACTTATTACTAGCAATTAATTTAAAACTGTAAGAAGCTCTGTTTTTAGGAATGTCTTGACTGGACATTCAGTAACTTATTTGTACAGACAGAAAGCAAGCTTCTGAGCTTCAGCCAAATCCAGAACCATCTAAACTACATCAGTACTTAAGGCCTTACTTCCCAAAGCTGAACATTTTACACAAGAAACATTTTCAGTCAGCTAGTGGCTACATTTCTGCTGGCTCTGTGCAAACAACAGTCCACTTTTCTCCAGGCCAGTTCCATCACATTTTTGCAGTAGCAGAATATGATAGACAGCAGTCAAAAAAGCCTTGATCCAATTGCCCTGGATGTTCAGTGCGAATCTTTTATGCCACCAGTTTTATTTGAATTTAATCAGAAGCAAAAGGATTTTCATGATCATCTAATCTTGGCATAACTCTGTCATTTCCAGTACCTGTCCATGACTGCAACAAAAAAAAATCTGTGTAATGTGGGGTCACTTGAATGAATGCCCAGGGGGAGACATAGGCATACTCCTCACCTTCTGGAGCATGTCTTGGGGTTTCTCAGGCCTTAACCTCTCTCCCCTTCTCTTTTCTCTCCTTGCTCCTTACCTTTCCCATATTATCTATCCAGGTCAGATCCTCTGTTTCCATTGCTTCCACAGGCCCACACCACATGAGAAAAAACTGCAAGCAGGAAAAGAATAATACAAAATGAAGCCAGACCTTACTCATTGTGTCACAGCACGGCTCCACACTTTGGAACCAGACATGGTGCAGGACAGACCAGGTCAAGATATCAATGGCCCTCTCCTCCTTATAAACCCTCAAGCTGCAAATCTGAATGTGGAGATACACATGAAAGAATTTATATGAGTCCATGAACCCAAAACAACTGTTGAAGTTTACGCATCTAGTACTATAACTACTTCATCAGCAGGGCGGCACCAGTGAACCTTAATGATGAGTCTGAACTTCTGTTGCCCTCAGCATCCTTTCAAACTTCAATTTCCATTGATCTAACTCTAAATTTCTCCTTGCTAATAGACACTGTCTCTGTATCTCTGTCTTGTATTTTGGGGTTAGTTGCAGGCCATGCCCTTCTACCTATTTCACCAATGTTTACTTTGTGCTCGTTTAAGTTATACACTATAAGCAAGAAACAAGGGCTTCCTTGCATCCACTTTTCCCCACCCCCAATCACTCAGTAAATTATATGATAATTGTTTATAGGAAATTACCTCACAATTTCCTAATTTTGTAGGATGATCCGAAGAACAATTCTATTACAACACATGCCTTGGGAGTATTCAGCTGGAACCTATAGCTACAGATGATTCCTGAGCTGTTGGCAGCTAAAATGTAGACCACGTTTGTACATGGCAAATAGTATAAAGATAATCTTTTTGGAGATAGATACTCCATAACACCTGATGCAAAGAGACAGTAAAAAGGATTGTGTAAGGATGATTTGGAGAAGCATTATTTATATCAAGTGTCTATGTCAAAAAAACTCACCAAATAAAACAGGATACTCCAGTGCTGACATTTTACAATCAGTTATTACATAACATGACATTTTTTTAAATTTTAGAAGTATGCATAAATCTTGCCAGCACAAGCATCTCTTGCTGCCCTCTTGCTTGTAACTCCCTAACGTTCTTATTGTACACATAGGTAGGTTTACACAAGTTTTCTGTACCTGAAATTGGTGCATATAATATTTAAAAGACAAGAATTTTTAACAAAAGCAGCACAAGTAGGAAATAGAAGTATTAAAAAAACCTCTCAAGAGTTCTGACAAGCAGTGGATGTTGAAATATCTGCAAATGACAACATAGGATGTTTAGATGATCAGCTAAAGGTGAACTAAATGCTTCTACAGTTTCTGTTGAATATAATTGCAGTAGCCCAGAAAGCATGAGTGCTGCAAATTTCATTAAATATAACTGTTACCCTTCCCAGCATCAAGCTCTTAAATCTTTGTAATGAGCAGCAGGCATTTTGGTAAAGTCAGAAATAACTATGATTTTGTAAATGATTGCTGTTTCATGCATATATCCATTTTCATCAGTTAAAGACACCATCAACAGTTCTTTTTTTCTACTAACTGCCTCTGATTTACTGGCTGACTTTGTTATTTCCTTTGTGCAGTTTATAGGACATAATTATCTAAAACGGAAAGGAGAGAACTTCTAATAGACATTTTTCTGCAGACAGTTTCTGCTTTATATTTATTTAGTTCACCAGCCTCTCACATCAAGGAAGATGTACTGGCTTGCAGAGGGAATAAAAATGGCAGAACTGTGATGAAAATAAGCAATAAATAGTGAAAGATATATTACCAAATCATTCATTATTTCAGCCATGTAGTTTTTGTACTATAAAATCAAAACAGAAATTAAGCCATCACTTGCAAAATGCATCAAAGGTCCTTGTGACTGTAGGGACCCAACACAGGATTTATACTTCTTTTAAAGCAAACAGTCTCTTTGAGAAACAGTGAGTCAACCATCCAGCTGCAAAAAAGAGTGCTTTGTTTCATTTTCAGGTTATTTAACCCCATTTTCAAGATGCCTCCATCAATTTCAAAATGAAAATAATGTTGAAATGAGGAGTCCAGACGTGCTCTGCTGAAAATGTTTAAACTAGACTACCACCACTACCAAAATTAGAATTTTCTTTGCTGTTTATGTCACATGCATAGAAGAGACCATGCTGTACAAACCCCAATCTAGAAATTGACGGAATCTCTTTTACATATTGCATAGCCCCATTTTACAATTCAAGTGCACATTATTTCCCAACAGTTAATTAGAAAGGATGTGTGTCTGAATATGAGTTACTACATCTTGATTCTTCTCTTCATGAGGCAGTTCAATAGCAACCTTGAAAACCCAGTGAAGTGAATGAAAGGGAATTTGTCCCAGATTTTTGTTTGGAAGATGAGCACCAGAGAGCAGCAGTTCCCAGGAGTTGAAGAGCTGTCAGCCAGCAGAGCAGCTTCCACTGTACTCAGTATTTGTTGTACGACACAAAGCTGCAAATTCTGTTTAAAAAGCTGCAAATTGTCTTCTTCCAGGAAGTTCTCTTACTTTAAAAAATGAGATTTTGCGTTATTAAAAATGACTGTGATTATTTTAGAGAATTTACTATTTTTTTATGTGTGGTAGACCCAGCTCATCACGCCTTTCCCCTATTTCTATTTCAGGGATTTCTGTGTCTGTGAATTTTCAAAGTTTGAAAGGGAAAGTGCTAATCCATACATTAGATATGGTGGAGCAGAATCCCACAGTGCCTAGTGAGTGTGCACTTAACTTTCAGTGCCATTAGAACTTCACAGCTCAGGCTTAATTATTTTTTATTAATTTTCCTCACATCAATTACAGCATATTCTTGTTTTCTACCCAAACACGCTACATGCACAACATTCTGGGTTGAGGGATTATTACCTTTTAAGGTGACAGACTTTGGATTTGGAGAATTTATCAGCTATTTTGAGCTGTTAGGAAGTGTAGAGAATCTTGCTCTTTCCTTCAAGCTTTTCTGTGCAACTGAGTTTCCACAACCACAGCCATCAGGCCTTGCCTCAGCACTGCCAGATAACAGACTCCTAAAGTGAACAAAAGCACACAGAGAATTTAAAGATGATATGCTGGGTCAGAGCAAAAGTTCCATTTATCCCATCTGGCCACAGCAGCTGCAAGGAGAGTCCATGAGAAAGAGGCTGATTATAATCCTTACATTGTTATACTTTCCCAGTTTCTAGAAATCAGGGATTAGGGGCTTGCTGAGCAGAGCTGCTGTTTAACACTCAAAGATCTCACTCCATAGACACCTGATTTTATTTTAAAACTCTTCATATGCTAAACCTCTGTGGCATGTTTTGGCACTTCCACAATTTTCTGTGTGCTATTGTGGAAGATTATTTTTGTTTGATTTAGGTGTGCTGTTAAAACTCTCTGCTGAATGATCCCAGTTCTTGTATTGGGAAAAGCAGAATTGTTCGGTCCTCCTCTTCTCCATACAATTCAAGCTTTTTATATGTCTTAGGTGTGTCCTGTTTGGACCTTTTTTCAGTGTTAGCAGTCTTCATATATAATGCTCCACTTTTCCCAGAAGCCTCTGCTAATTTTTGCTACCATTCTTTCTGAAGTTTTCTAACTTCCACCTCCTTTGTGAGACAGAGGCCAAGACAAAAGCGAACCCTGTCTCTAAGCTGGGACAGCATTATTAAAATAATGCTGCTTTGTCTTAGTCCATCCCTAATGTTGTTCAAATTTTTGACAATGAAAGGTTGTCAAGCAGATGTGTTTGGAGAACTGTCCAGAGTTGTGCCTCATCTCCAAAATAAAACCAGCTAAATTTGGATCTGATAATTGCCAAAGCGTGCTTAGGACTGCGTTCCCATGTGTGAATTACTTCGCCTTTATCGAGGGTTAATTTTATCTTCCATTTTATCACCCATTCAGCATGATGCAAACTTTTCAAAATTCTTCAGTATGCTTTGGTTTCAATTGTTCTGACTGCTTCCAAAAGACCAGCAAACTTTTCCCTCTCAATGTTCTTCAACTTTTCTAGGTGATTTGTGGCTATTCCCAGCCAGATCCCCCTGGGATTCCCCGAGTTACTGCTCCAGGAAGAATAGCAACCATTTATTCCTGCCTGCTGCTCCATCTGCTTTGAGCAGTTATTAATGCACAGCAATCTCCCCCTGACGTTAGGTTTCTGTAAGATTGTTTAGGAAGGGATATTTTAGAAAGGTTTAGGAATCCAAAGGTAATTTTTTTTCTCAAGTTGCCCTTGTCTACAAGGGCAATGATCCTTTCAAAGAACTGTACAGGATTTGTGAGGCATAATATCTTTATTTATGAACCCTGTCCTCTATCTCCAGTAAGCTGTATATATTCATGTCTGCTAATTCTGCTCATTATTATAACTTCCATCAGTCTGCCTCAGCAGGAAGTCAAATTTACCATTCTCTGGTTTCCTGGCTCCCCTCCGGAGATTATTTTAAAAATTGAGGCCACATTTGCCACCTTCCATTACTCTGGAACCTGGGCCAATGTAAGCTATAGGTTACAAACTACTGTGAAAAGTTCAGCAATTTTATATTTGAATTCCCTTAGATCCCTCGAGAGATTGTTACCTGTTCCTGGCAATGTGTTGCTACTCACTTTATTGATTTGCTCTAAAACCTCTCTACTGACAGTTCAATTTGACCTAACCCCTCAGCCTCACCCCTGTAAATAAAGACTTGTTGTGCAAACTTCCTTAAACCTCTCTCTGCTGAGTTCTGACACAATCTTTCTCCTTTCCTTCTTTTTCTTCTTTTTCTTTTTTTTCTCCTTTTCCTTTTTTTATACTTTTCTTATTTTTCTTATTTCTCTTTCTTTTCCTTTCTTTTTCTTCTTTCCTCTTTTCTTCTTTTTTTTTTTAGTTCTTAATAATCTTCTCTGTTTTTGTTAACCACCCTTCTTAAAGTGTTGTGTTAATGTAATTGACTTATTAACCTTTTTCTCCTCTTAGAGTATTAAACTTCAGTAGTTTAGTCACTAGAGTGTTACATTTTCCATGATTCTATCTTGAACTGGATCTGATACAGTGTTTTTTTTTCCCCTATGTATATATAGTATTCACCTAGACCAGTTTGGGGACTGCTTCTTTTCACTTTTCTTGAGGAAACATAGTCATTTATGATGTCTTCAACTTCTGTGTCTGTGTGGTGCCCACAATGACATTTCCCCATTGTCAGGGGGATAAGCAATGACTGGAATTTTCCATTACTGTTCTGTTTTGGATCTTGGAGGCCGTGGTCACCACTGTGCTCCACTGATGTTGCCCCAGTATTAACCTATAACCCACAATTTCAATCCAGAGTGATACCCTCAGACTTGTTGATGTGGATGACTTAATCACATTATTTGACTGCCAAGGATTTCTTTAACACAGATACAGTTTCTCCACCAGCAGACAGCTATGCTTTCTGTTATGATTTTTACCTTCATGCTACACTAATTTTCTTTCCTTTCTCCTAGTTCACATTACAATATCCTGTAACAATATCTTCATTTAGACTCAAGTATTGAGTTCATCTGACTGTTTTTTGACCATTACCTTTAGCCCACAGGCATTGTACATTTTTTATCTTATTCTCATTGTATGTTCTATTTGATTGCAGCTTTATTTATTTTTCGATATTGCTCAATGGTTTTATAGACTTGTTTTGCATATTCTTTTTCCAGAAAAGAGAGATTTATCTCTTCCTCTATGGAAGATGAATCATCCTAGATTGGGTGTGATTGCTGATTTTTCATCTTTCTTTCACTTCTACACATGTATAACCTTTTCAAGTGAAGTTTATGAAGCTTCTTTTTGCTTGCAAAACAAAGTAAGAATTACATTAGGCCAATACTAAGGGCATCGTATTAATAAACTGGTCTGTTAAAGTAAAGGTAGAAATAGTCCTTTGTGATGAAGTATCTTTGTTCTTTTCTGATTTATTTGATTGCTAACAATTATCTAGTAAAAATTCAAATGTTCTCCATGACCACTGTATGACCTTAATTAATAAAATCTGAACTGCGCATGCAAGGCACCGCAATCAACAGCAATAGCAGAGCTGAACACCATTGGAAATGCATGATGCACCTTTTAGAAATTTTAGGAAAAACCAGTGAAAGTGGCCACATCACAGTGGCACAAGCTATTGTGAATTATACCTGATACTGCTTTCATTTGGACACCACAGTCCCTTTCTTATCTTTTTTGCACTGCAGAGAAGCATGCTACCTAGCAGAACATTTAAGAGAAGATTGCTTTGAGAGCTTCATTGACTTCAGCCATGGTAGTTTTTCCTTCTGGCCTCAATCCTGTGAACTGATCTGGCTCAGAGTAGGCAGAATCTGCACCAGCATGGACTCCTGCTTGGCTCTGGGGTCCTGGGAGAAGCTGGGCTCCTTGCTGGAGCTGTGGTCATGGAGGGGTGCCAGTAAGAGCTCATCTCAGTGCTGTTACTTTTCCCAATGGGAATAATTTTTGACATTCTTATCAGAGTTCCTCAGTTCAGAAACAGAAAAAAAAAGTATAATTACTATTTCACCGTTTCACTGTTTACTTTGTTGCAAAGTATTTTTAATGACAAACAATATTTAAAATGTCTGTATGCATATACATTTATATACCCACACACACACATTTGTGAATATAAAGCATACAGGAGCACACATATAATACATGTGCTGGCCCTCACGCACAGAAAACCACTAATTATACCTTTGAGAAGGAGAATAGAAAAAGAAATAAACTTTTTCCAGGCGCTTCATACTAAGTCTGAAGAAAAGTCTCCAGATGTCAATTTTCTTATAGCAATTTATTTAATCTGTTCCTGGATTTACCTCATTTTTGGTTAATCTTGCACAAATTGTGCATGTCTATATGTATATATATGTATTTTTGATAAGTATCTAACTGTGTGTACATTCATTTGTCTATGTGTCTTTGGACTCCACACTTTTTCACAGGCCATATACATTTATAATGCGAATGTAAATCAAACCTTACATATATTTAGGGAGCTGAAAGACTTGTTTTCTTTTAAAGACAAAAGGTTTTCAGGGCAATACCTTACACTCAAGTGTTGAAGCTTGTGGAGTGTGAGACTAATTGTTGCATATGTGAGGAAGGAAAAAAATGCTCCAAAATTCTCCATGAATGAAGATCATGGTAGGGAGGGGGAAAAGCACTTCAAAGAAATAAGCATAGCACTGAAAAGAGTAAGTATAACTCCCTGAATCTGTGCAATTAAACTCTTAGGTGCTTCAAAGCCAAAGAGAGATTCCTGTCTTGCTAAACTTGCATTTGTTTAGTTGTCCCTACACAATCCAAGTGCAGAAGTGAGTCACAAAGTTGTGACAAGGCTGAGTAGTTTGCATAGGGTCACTGCTGGCAACAGAGAAGCAAAAATCTTCTCAAGATTGTAAGGGTCTTCAAATACAACAACAGTCAATTAGCTAAAAAAAGTCTAAATAATAATAAAAAAATAAAAATTAAAAATATTTTTCATGCATTTCAACAATCATCATGACCTGTGATAACCCCTCATATTACACTATTAAGAAACTTTAGGTTATATAAAGAGCACTATTTAGCCAGTATTTATCTGCTTGAATTTTGGCCATCTGTTGTCTCTTCTGCTGGAAGGCTATTTTCTTCCCATCAGATGTCCTCAATCCAACAGCTACTTCAATAATGTAATAGAACTTGAGAAACCCATTGAGATTTGAAGAAAGCTGAGTTTCCTTCTCCAATTTGTAAAAATGAGATGTGAGAGGGTGACATCTATTAGTTCTAAAATGCTGAAAAACTTATTGATCCAAAACCATTAGTCTGATTAAATGTCTATGAAAAATGATGTTTTGTCTAAGGTATCATTTGGTTTAAATGTGTAGCCTGTTCCAATTAAAACTTTTCTTGGTCATTCAGCACAAGAATTGCATTTTTGTGCTATGTATCTAGTGTGTATATTATATCATCTTGGCTACCAAAAAGGAAATACCAGTTATAGACATGGGCTACTTTAAGTAACAAACCAATGTACTTTAATAGCTACCAACCTATGAAAATCAGTCTTTGTGTAGGAAAATAAATCTAAAATCCAAATACAAGTAGAAAATCAAAATCAAAGAGGACTATTTTATTTATGGCTAAAACGAAGTTATTTCAAATCATCTTGCATTGTCCTGGCACAAGAGGTCTCTTGTTGGCCAAGAAGTCATCCCCTGGACAGGTTCAGAGAGAAACTGGTGCGCCCTGTAATGGGCTGAGCACTGGAGAGACTGCCTAGGACTGGGGCTTTCCTCCCTGACATGGAAATAACCAGAAGATACACAGTCAAGCCAAGAACTGAGTTAGAGATTCTGTAGCCTTCAAAGACCATTAGGTATTAGAAAAGTTGGTCTGGGACTTTAGTACAAATACAAAAAAACAAATTGTATTTTATGGGATTATTGGATGATATATTGATTTCAAAAGAGTGAGTTGGTGAGTTTTATTATAGACAGCTACCTTGGCAGGACCACAGAGTGACTTGAAAGTAGTTGCATAACTCTGGCCCCCAGTTCATCTCAAACCCTTTCATTCTGGTCTGCCTGTCTTTTTTTTTTTTTTTTTTTTTTTTAATTTCTTCACTTAGCACTTGATTAAAACATGCCTTCTGCAAAGCTTTGCACTTCTGATATGAAGACATCAAGAGATGAGAACTTCACCATGCCTGTGGTCTACTGTTAAACAACCTCATTGATCAAAATCTAAATTTTATATCTCATATGAGTTTGTATGGTTTTGGCTTCCAGCCACTGAATTTGTGCCATTTCCCTTGAGCATAGAGCACTTTTATAGCTAGTATTTCCATCTCCAGCAAGCATTTATATGCTACAATAAATTATTTACACATGCTTTCCTTTCTAATTGTTTCTTGATAACAAGACCTCTGTTACAGCAGTCGGGACAGACACCAGTATGTTCTTACCTTGGATGGCAACACAAACCCTATGCTCACATATATAGATGAGATGCTAGACTGTTGTTCTTGATTAAAGAACAAGTCTTCAGTGTATTAAAGAGCACAACTTTTTATTGTTGCTTTCTGTACTCAAATGGAAGTATAAATCAGTGAGAGGAGCCCAGGCACTACCAGGGAAGGTATAGATCCCTGGACGTATGTTGCTACTGCCACAGCCCCAGACTTGCTGCTTTCCCTCTCTTTTCTGAAATCATAGATAAGAAACTTGTTCAAAGTGGATTGCCAGAGTTTATTTATTGTACTTTACTAAACTTCCCCCTTTTAAGGTCTTTAAACAAAGAGGCACTTCATAGCAAACCTCTGCTGGTTTGTCAGTCAAACACTTTGACCTTTCGCAGCTCTGCTGTAATTGAAGGATATTTTTTGAGTTTGAAAGGCTCCTATGGGATCTCAGTCATTGCCCTGCATGTAACACAGGGAATAACTCAGGCAGCCCTTGTCTCTCCAGTCTGCACACTGGTTTAGTTTGGGATGGTATGGTTGCTCTGTTCCCCAGAATATAAATCTCTCAACAAAGCCATCTGAACTAGCTTGTTGAGATGTGGCTTTAGTATGAGATGAGTATAGACCAGAAGTTAATATAAAACCTTCACACCCATGGCTTTCATAGGTGCAGTCTTTGCTGGATTAGAAACTGGCTGACTGGCCCAGCCCAGAGAGTGGCAGTGAATGGAGCTACACCCACTTGGTGGCTAGTCACCAGTGGTGTTCCCCAGGGCTCAGTGCTGGGCTTAGTTCTGTCTAAGGTCTTTATCCATGGTCTGGATGAGGGGATCAAGGGCACCCTCCTGTCAGTTTGCAAACAACACCAAGTTGGGCAGGAGTGTTGATCTGCTGGAGGGCAGGAAGGCTCTGCAGAGGGATTTGGACAGGATGGATCCATGGGCCAAGGCAGACTGGGTGGGGTTCAACAAGGCCAAGCGCTGGGTCCTACACTTGGGTCACAACACCTTCCCACAGTGCTACAGGCTGGGGCCAGAGCTGCTAGAAAGATGCTCAGAAGAAAAAGATACAGAGGTGCTGAACAACAACTGAACATGAGGCAGCTTGTGCCCAGATGGCCAAGAAGGCCAAAGACATCCATATCAGTAAGAGTGTGGCCCGCAGGACTTGGGAAGAGATCAGCCCTGTGTACTCAGCACTGGTGAGGCCACACCTCAAATTCTGTGTCCAGTTCTGGGCTTCTCACTGCAAGAAAGACATTAACGTGCTGGAGGCAGTCCAGAGAAGGGGAACAGAGCTGGAGAAGGGTCTGGAGCACGAGCCTGATGAGGAGCAGCTGAAAGAGCTGGGGTGTTTAATCTGGAGAAAAAGAGGCGTAGGGTGACCTCATCACTCTCTTCAGTGACCTGATGGTTTTCTGGGCTTCCTGTAAAAGAGACCTCAGCCTGTTGCACACCATTCTCCTCAGTTATGCTTCTTTTATTACAGCTTCATTACATGGAAATTGAGCATTAAACTAGCACAAAACCACTGGAGTGGAGTGAGGAATTGGGATCCTCCCATTTTTATGCATATAGTTGTGCCACAAGCCAAAGCGTGGGTTTCAGATTCTGAAGCTCTTGGCCTTAGGCTTTATGTATGAGTTGCTGCAACACAGCTGTAGGTTTGATGCTGTCTTACTAGGTGGTATACTGGCAAAACACAGCAAAATAATTTGATTCTGGGAAGAAATTACAGCACAAGTAGACAAAAAAAAACAAAACAAAAAACCAAACCAACAACCAAGTGGTGTTCCTGACAGCTCCTCTTACTGCTGAAGGGGCTCCACCTTGTCTCACAGATGGCTGCCACCTCCTGCCCAAAGTAAGGGAAAGAGAGGAGAAAAAGAAAATATGAAAGCAAGGATGACCGCAACAGTCCCAGGTCTGAGTACAGCATTAGTACTTGGCACGGCACAGCCAGTCCCTGAGAGGACCAGGGATGTGGGTCCTGAGGCCATTCCCATGGGAGAGGACTGACATTGCCTCCTGCTTTCTCAGAGCCTCCTGGAGCTCAAGCACTGGGAGCTTCTGCTCCCCTCACATCCTGAGAGCGATTGTTCCTCCCTGAGCACAGACAATTTGCATTATGCAGTACAAGAAAGGCAGATGATGGCGTGGGTGGTGGCGCCCCTGAGGTGGCCTCGCAGCAATGAAGAGGGTGGTGGGAAGGGAAGGCCAAGGGAAGCTGCTTGGTCTGCTGGTGCTCAAGGCCAGCCCTTGATGCACAGACACCAAAGCAAGCCTTGTGGACAAGCACTGGCAGAAATGTTTCCTGAGGCAAGGAATGTCTTTCTCAGGATGTCCTGCCAGCTTCCAAGAATGGTGCTCCATGTCACCATGATTGCCCTGGGACAGAAGAATATTGTGCTCTAGGTTAATTATAATTGACATTTGAATTTAAAAAATCCCCCATTCCTCACCCCATCGATCCCTTTGCTATTTGATTCCAGCGTGCACATCTAAAATTAGGCTTTTGAAAATACTTCATGGCAGGGGTTGTAAATGGTATATTTTCATAAGCCTGCTGCTCTTGAGGCTTATGT
Organism: Parus major; assembly: GCF_001522545.3. Classification (NCBI taxonomy): domain Eukaryota; kingdom Metazoa; phylum Chordata; class Aves; order Passeriformes; family Paridae; genus Parus; species Parus major. The sequence goes on along the minus strand of NC_031773.1, from coordinate 42,624,872 downwards.
TTTGCCATCTTATGGCTTGGCTAATGGCCAGAAATGCATCTGTGTAAATCTGGGGCTTGAAGGCTTGGTAATATGCTGTGACTTCAATAACAAAAGAGCTGAAAAAAAATTCCACTAAAGCGTATCAAGCTCATTTAAACAAAGAGCATTGTTATTTAATCCTTATTCTTGTACCACTAAGAACATGGTAAATAAATCCGCAGCAGTCAACAATCTACCAGGGTTTCAGCATGGCATTATCTCCTCCCGAGGTTTCCTTGAAACACCTCTGTGGACATTTTAACACATGGCATGCAATCTCAGTTCAGCACTGTGCAGATGTGGTGGGGCCTGCTGCAATGGTGTGCACTGGGCGGAAGGGAAATTGCCTCCTTCTTCTTCCAACAGCCCAAGTACTCCACTTTGACACCCCTTCAGAACATGGCAGCTTATTTTTTGTGCATTTTTTAATGACCATCCATTACATAAAAATAAAACATAGGCCACCAAATCATCTACACAAATAAGACAAGTTTTATGTAGTCAAAGATTTGGCTTTGGATCCCATTTCAGTGGGGTGTTCCCTAAAGAGTATCTCAAAATGAAACTAGGCTATTAAAAGAAATTTTAATGTTCTGTTTTTGTAATGAATTTCTAATTTTAGTCCCCACTGCAGGACTCCAGGATTCTTCTGAGCTTTGGACCAGAGATGTGCTGATAATAGGGGTTGAGATTACCCATTCAATCTGTTTCCCCTGATTCAGAGCTTGTTTACTTGAAGAAGGAAACAATGTGCATACTATGGGTGAATGCAAAGGGCAGCTCCCAATCCTTTGGCATCCATCATCCATGTGTCTGTAACACATTCCATTGTGAAGTTTGTGTTGATATCTCTGGTAGCAGATTGCCACAAACTGTGAAAAAGTATTTGCAAAGAGGAATAAAGGTGAGGTACAGTTGATCTTGTTTTCTCACTCCCTCACATTCCTGCCTGTGCTCCATCCTGCTTTTCTTCTGACATCAGGGTAACACTGCATTCGTTTAATCTCTCTGGTGTGTGGCATGCAACAATGTCCTCAGTGATGCTATATTAGCCATCTCCAAGGCTGCCTTTTTAAGGCTTCTCTCTGCTCCCTGCATTTTAGCAGCCCTTTACTGTGGCACCATTCTCGTCATTCCTTCTGATATTTTTGTCTTTGAGTTTCTCCACATCCTGTCATTAAGCTATTGCTTGAAGCCACACTACACACCCCTGTTATTTTCTTTCCTTCTGAGCGCTTGTCTTTGTCCACCATCTCAGCTAAGATAACCAGGATAAGGATTTGGTGTTTGCAATTGCTAAAAAAAGTGAAAACCATAGAAGATTTAGGCATACCAGTGCTGTGATTTCACTACCAAATCATTGATGGAAGCAGCATGGCTCAAAGGACAAGGGCTGGACAGAAGGGTGGGACATTTACCCTCCAGTTCTGGTGAGAACCAGAGCAATCACTTGACTTGCTCTCCTCTGGTTTCCCCAGCTGTCACATGAAGCTGATGGGGTGCCACTAGGCTGTGCAGGGAAAGGGCACTATAAGTGGCAGATAATTATTAGAATTGCTTGCTTGATTTCAGGCCATGACATTTTGTGTCTCTGGAGACAGAGGTCAGGGAGGGGGTTCATGAGGAGGAAATTCCACATTGCCTGAAGGCATAGATGGCATTTCCATTACTGATGGAGAAGGGTGTAAAATAAATAAATCACACATGAATGGTGTTATAGATAATAATTTTCTCCCTTTCTATCCCACTGGTCTGAATTGTTCTCATGTGTTTATTTTGTTAGGTAGAAATCCCTTTCAGAATTGCAAACACAGCTTTTGGTTGTGAAAATTGCTCCACTTCAAAGGAAGGCTGAGCTTTTGACTGTATCTCTTCACTAGCTTTAGCCCTCCCAATACCCTTCCCTAGAGCTTTGGAAGACATCACCAAACCAGATGGGCTCTGTGCATGTCCCAGGGTCTGGAGGAGACCTTATGTCCCCCTAGGCATCCCCAGTCTGGGGTCCCACCAGGGCCTCTTGGTCTGACAAGGGTGAGCTATCCCTGCTTTTGGGCTCTCCACGTTTGCACTGCGGAGATTCCAGGTCCCTACTCCCCTGAAGGTGAGTGCCACCATTTTCCTGCCTGTCCCACCAGCTGCACTAGCCCTCCATACCTCCACACACTTGTAGACAGACAAAGTCACACATGTGGAAAACCTCACACCAGGGCTTCTGGCATGAAGACAAGATCATATAAAAGCACTGAAAGATCATATAAAAGCACTGAAAGACTCCAAAAAGAGGGGGCCTGCTGTGATGGGGAAATCAGGAGTCCTTTTAGCTATCAGAGTGCTGGTGTTCAGAAGAGCTGTTGTTTTCTCAACACCATGAGGTATGTCACAGCTTGTGGGCTGGTCCATAATGATCCTGCTACAGCACACCGTGTGAATTCCCATCCCAGCATCTCTGAGCTGACCCTGTCTGGGCTGCATACTGGTAGCAAAATGCCCATAAACAGCTCTTCCCCCTCCCTGCAGAGGGGCTGTGCCTCACTTCTGCAGCACTGAGTGGCCACAGTCCCTCCTCCAGCCCAGGGTTCACTGGTCAGATTGATCTGGGTCAAGTTTACCACCTACAATGCTTGTGGTGCTGAGGACCCCAAGGCTTCTCCATGCTTCATGTTGAGGGATAGAAAAGGCTTTTGGGATTTTTTACCTTTCTTGGATACATCCAGCTTACTTCATGTGCATGGAATGATGTTTCTGGTCTGACTGAGCTGCTTTATATTTGGCCAGATATATCTTTTCACATCTGGACAAGATTTTCAGAATCAGAAAACGCAGAAGAAAAGCATGTTTCTTAGAAACTCTTGATACTAAGTCAGTATTGGGCGATGGAATGGGTCATGTGCCTCATGAGCCTCTGAGGAAAAGTGCCAGGAGGAGGTGAATGGACAAACACCATTGGTGAGGGTGAGCAGGAAAAGAAGAAAAGAGCCTCTGCAGAAACCCTGTAGAGCTAAGAGCCCAAAAACTGGATTTGGAAAGGAGAGCTGGAAGCTTGCACGACTGGGGAGGCCTCATCATTCCAGGAATCCTATGTAAGGGTTCTCCTTGTCCTGTGGTTCTGCAGGTACAGACCCAGTGCATTTCCCTGGGACTGGGGTACATGACTTCCCTTCAGGAAAGTGTCATTGCCTGGCTAGCTCTCATCCAAACATCTGCATGGAGACGAACAGGAGATCAGTCATTGCTGGAGATATCCTGCTGTAGAAGTCTCTGCATGCCAGTCTCTGATGCATTCTTGCATCTGGGTCTTGGCAGAGATGACCAAGGGTTGTCTGGCATCAGATTTTTACCTTAGCTGCTCTTCCATGTTTCCATGGCAGAAATATTACTGACAGGGACTTCAAGTGTATATGGAGATTACATGGATTTTGGGGTACTGGCTAGGGGCATGGAGTCCCAGGTTGTGCCTTCTCAATATGGTTGAAGAGGAACTGCACCACTATTGAGTAATTGGGACTTGTTGGGACAACTCACACAACTGGAGTGCTGTGATGGGTGAATACCAGGTCTTCAGTGAAGACAGGCAATGAGACAAGGGGGTGTGGATATGTGACAGAGCAGCTCTGAGATAAGGAGTTCTTTGATGGGCCAGCTGGGAGAGAACCTGTGGTTTGGGACAAGTAATCAGTATTTGCTTCAGTCTGGTGGGAGCTTGTTAATGACCACTTAACTGGCATGAGAAAGAAGGCAAAGCCTTCCTTGAAGAATCTGAAGATATTTCTGGATCACATGCTCTGCTTTTGGGAGATTTTAACTTCCCTGGTGTATGCTGGAAGAGCAGTACAGAGGTATACAGGCAAGGCAGGAGGTTTCCAGAAAGGAAAGGCCAACTGCTTCATAAAGGTACTAGACAGGACAAGCTGGGATCCTACACACCCTAGACCTGTATTAACAAAGCATTCACACTGGCTGAGGGAATAATAATTGGTGTCGGGTTTGGTCATGGAGATACTGAAACAGTGGACCTAAAGATACTGAAGAAAAGAAGATGACTAGTACTTAAGACCACTAAAGGACTTCAGGAGAGCACAGACTTCAGTTTCTTCAAATCATTGAAGTCTGCATCATGTAGAAACCAGCCCTGAAGACAAAAAAAGCTTAGGCAAACTGGCAGGTCTTTACTGACAAACTCTTCTACGTACAAAATAGTCCCTAGTGTGTGGAAACAGGTATATCAGGAAACTGACTCAATTCATCAGAAAAATCATGACTGAACTACAATGCAAAGACTGAGTGTAGGAAGAAATTTCTTCATCACGATGGTCAAGAAGTAGCTGCCCTGAGAAGCAGTGCAGTCTCCATCCATGAAAGTTTAAAGGTCCCAAGTGGCTGAATTCCTGAGCAAGATGATTCAATCTTAGACCAAATCCTAATTTGAACAGAGGGTTAGACTGGTGACCTTCTGAGGTCCTTTGCAGCCTGCATGGTTTTGTCATTATGTGAAAGAGTTAACTTGGTAAGACTACCTGGTTCTTTATCATCTATGTCATTATGATCATTGAAGCCAAGTGAATTTCCATCATAACACGCTGAGTAAGTGTGAGTCTAAGGCTCTCTTTTTAGCCTTTTTATGTGCACATTCAGGAAGGCAGCAGCTTTGGAAAGTCTGGATGTTGCAGATACCAGTAACACTGCCAAAGAATGCTGGAGTGATGTACAAATGCCAATATACATCTACAAATTCTCTGTCCTTGTGCAGAAGTAGTTATAAGACCTACCAATAGTTTAAAGGGATATTTTGGTTTAAAAATACAGAGTAACATCACTGATGTTACAAAGAGAAATGAAAGGTTTCTATTACTGTCCTGACACTCTGTATCAAAAATCAGGTCTTATTTTTCCAAGAACAGCCCTTCATGGAGTGGTGAGTATTGTTGATTTTTCAAGGATTATGAAGTAAAGCTTCATATCAGTCTGATCTCTCTAATATTTGGAGATCAGCTTATCTTATTGGGCAGGTTGCCATAAGTGGTTACAACTGCAGAAACTCTACATTTGAACAAGGATTTTATCAAATCACTCACATCTGGAAAAAGACCAAGAAAAACTGTGGCTGGAGAGAATGGAAATCATGCCTCAAAAGTGGGATGAGAAGCTGCAGAATTATTCAAATGCTATGTGAATTTATGTGTACATCTGCCAGGTGACCAAAATTGCCATCTGAATAAGGCATTATTCCCAGTTAGACCAGGTTTAGCTAAACAAACCATTACACTAGGCATAATTTGACATTTTCCATCCTTATAGCTTTTCTATCACGTGTGGCTACCCCAAGAGCACTGTAAATTCATACCCTAACTCAATGCACACTAGCCTCTCCTTTGCAGACAAGCCCTTAGAAGCAGAGGTACCTCCTCCAGTATGAATGCAGAACTGCTTGTTTAAATGCTGCCAGATCAGGAAGCGATTCATGGTCACTGCAAACAAAAGGGGGTAAATGCACCACTGGCTATTGGAGTAGATTACTTCATTTAGTAATTAAGGCATCCATTACATTTGGATTGTTTAGCCAAAAAAGGCAGAAACAAATCCATAGGCATCCACTTCATGTATCAGTGTGCGGTCTCCACTGCCTGTGAGAGCACTGTGTGCAGAAGTACTTTCTCAAGCACTACTGAAGGTTCTTTTTCCACTAATGTGAGAAAAAGGGGAAAAAGATACAAGACTTTTTGTATCCTGGTTGTGCTCCACAAAGCAGCTGTGCCCAGCCATAAGTGTCAGGCCTGCAGAACACCTGGGGCATTAATGCCAGCTGGCCTGGGTGGAGAGGTGTGCCAACATCAGTAGCAGCAGGAGCTCCGAGCACAGCGCCAAGGGAGCACTCTTTGAAGATGGCATGAGACCACTGCTCCAGCTTGCTTTTTGCTAATACTCCAGCAGGAAGTCTGGGCCAGACAGAAGTTCTCCAAGGATTCAGGGGCAGCAAGGGCTGTAAAAAACCACGTTGCTGGATTTGCAGGCCATGGCCTGCATCTGCATAGCAAGCTGCTCTTTGCACATGGGTAAATTCAGGATCTGTATTCCCTTTGCTCATTTCAATACAGTCTGTGAGTTCACAGAGTGAACATCAAATTCAGATGCAGCTGGAAAAGATTGCCTTTTGAACTAAAACTTCTCTTTTGTTGATTCCTTCTGGAGTGTATTGCCTGGAGTAAAGCATTTACAAGTGCCAGTTTTTCAATTAATTTCACTTACATCACAATTCACAGATTAGAGATGGAACATGTGGCCAGGTCATCTATTTTATCTGCCAGTATACCATTCCAGAAAGAGACGATATAGCCTGCTTTTCATTTGCTTTCCCAATTAGAAGGGAGAGGGGAGAGAAAAATAATTCATGTGATGTTTTTCTGCCACTTGAGTTCCTGTAGATTGTAATAGGTATGTTATTAAAATAAGGGTGTTATTAAAATGGGACCATGCACACACATTTATGTGTACCAGGAATAACAACCAACAGGAGGGAGAGAACCAGAATTAAGTGCTTTATATGCATAAGGCATGTCTACACAGATCACTGCAGACAGATGTGGGCTCCTCTGCAGGGCATGTTAGGTTGGGCACAGAGCTGCAGGAAAATGGCTCAGTGACTTCCAGATCAGAACTGTCTCCCATTTGATCAACTCAGATCATGGCAGATGTGTGTACTTGTCTGGGCTCATCCATGTAGGCATGCCCAAACTCACCTCCAGACTTTCAAAATATCCCTGGAATGGAAAGGAACTTTTCCAGTTAGGACTTAAAATAAATATTTGCTGGGCTAACAAGCATACTTGATAAAGTGTTTGCGGTGGAGAGAGACAAAAAGGACAGTAGAAACCAAAATTAGATGATGATGAAACAGCTTGTTTAAGCAGGACCCATTTATCAGGAAACCATGGCACATCTCCAGCCTAGGGTCAGGTATTTATTTCCCAAAATGAAGAGGAACATGAAATTTAAAGAGTAAAATTTGGCAGAGTTCATGGAATAAGAGCACAGAAGGAGGAGAAAAAGCATAATTTAATTCTCTTTATGGGGCTTACAGACTGAGCTATGCTCTGGGTACCTTGGATGCCATTGGCAGTGTTTGTCTCCTTTTCTGCTCTCTGACTTTTTGAGGAAAGAAAGTGTAGAGTGATCATGGGCATTAGCATGATCACTGATTGAATTTACCTTAAGCCACCGAATTAAAGCCACCATCCGAAATCAGTGAAGAGGGCTAGTCACTCCCAGAAGCTGCATTTAGGGTAGTGAGAAAGGAAATTTACTATAAGTGACACGAATTGCACCCTGTGATTGTTGTCTCTTTCCTTCTTTTGATCTAAATCACACGAAGTCAGGGGAGATGAATCTCATCTTAAAGGGAGTAACAGAAGGAAGAACGGCAACAATTCACAGAGGATTCTGCACACACCAGATCTGTCTTCACTTCTGGTGTAAGCCTAGGAGTAACTCAGTCATCAGTGGGGGTCAACATAGCAAATTTTGTAGACAATAAAAGGCCTCAAATGAATATCCTTCATTAAACCAGAATTCAGAGGTAGCACTGTTGGAAGCAGCAGACTCACTTTTGACTATCCCCCCATCACGCAGACCACATTCCTTGTCTCTCAGTATATTGAGACACCTCAAAGTTACTATTTTTTTTATGGTGGTGCTACAACCTTGAGAATTAATAAAAAAATCACAACTTGTATCATATGTTTCCTCTGCTTATACAGATATTGCCAGATCAAATTACTAAAAAAAAACAAACCACTTCACTTGCTCCATTTAAGACTATTAATTTTGGCTTTTTCCACTATCCAGCTTAGTAATGGTTAAAGGTCAGATTCACCTGCACGTATCCTTTAACAAACACAGTTGGTCTGTGATGTAATCAGAGACACACCGGTATAGGCAGTACTGCATATTCAAAAATTTCTTGGTAAAAAAGCTAATGCTTGCTGGTTCTCTGTTTCTCTCCAGATACCTGACCAAATCTGCCCAAAAGAGTGGCAGATGTAGCAGCATCCTTGACCATCCTTGTGCAGGCTGTGAGCAAGGGCTGGACACAAGTATTTAATATCTACAACACAGGAGGACCAAGGCACACTACAGGTCTCTGCCTCCCTACTGCTCTTGCTGCTCTGTCAAATGAACTCCTTATGTTAGAGAAAATGAACAATAATAAGCGTGCTTAAAACAAAGGCTTTAATAATGTGGTAGACCCCTTCACCTCATAGATCAGATTAAAAAATGTCAGTGCTGTAATGCCCTTTCAGGTAAGAAAAAGCCAGTGAGGCTGCCTTGGTAAACAGACTAGCCTGGAAAGAAAGGAGATTTGCTGTGTACCATAAAGATGGAAAGTATACAAATACCTGGCTGAAAATGGCAATAAATCCCAGCAAACACAATAAAGGATAATCACATGTGCAGCAGCAGCAGCTAATTAAGGCTGCTTGGCTGTAAAGACCTGAAGGCATCACTGTGCTGTGGGATTGAGCGGCCCAGGCCTGTGTCATGGCTCGTTTGTGTGTGATTGCTAAAGACTGGCCATGGCTAATCCCAGTCCTTATCCCCTGCTCTAAATGAGGTCACTCATGGCACTCCTTGGGAACGAAGTAAACATTCAACAGTGAAACACCTCTTCACAGTGGCTCTCCACCCTTCTTCCCAGAGCAACCTCTGTGAAAAGTCAAAAAAAGGATAACATTGTGGCATCAGGAGTATTTTAAATGGGGACATGTCGAGATTAGGAGATGGCTAGCATCTGAAAATCTGTAATTATTAGAATAACTAATGTTAATGTATTCCATTTGGGCTAGACCAGCCATGTCAGAGATTATTGCAGTTTAAAAAAAGTAAAACAAGAAATCTGAGGCAGTTGTGTTTCTCCAGGATTTTTTTTTTTAATGAGTGTTTCATTTATAAAGTCCAGATTTTAGTATCCTGCACAGCCACAAGACGACTAGGCCTACCTCAAACTGATCAAAATGGAATTTTTCCATTGGGTTGACTATCCAAACATCTGTTTTGTGGTTCGTTCAACCTTATACGTCAGTATGATGTTAATCTCCTTTATACAGAAAGGCTGAAGTAGTGCCAATGATTTAACTTCCTAGGAAGATGGAAGATCCTTTCTCAAGCTGTAAATCCTTCTGGCCTATGGCCAAAGTGAAAAATGTAAATCACCAGAGTGGAAATATGGCAAAACATGATTTTCTGTCTAAAAAAGGGCAATATTAACTTTGGAAATTAATCAGGCTCTTTATTAAAAACACCTTCAATGACAAAAAAGACAAATCTCCCAGAAAATTCCTTTGGAAATTAATCAGTGTCTTCTTTACATATTTTCCCCCGTAGTTTTCTGGGAGATTTGTCTTCATTGACATTGTAGGTGTTTCTAGGCCATAAAAAATTCTCTTCTTAATGAACAGAGCCAGCAAAAGCAATTTTAATGCATTTTAAGCTTTCTTTCTCTATGGTATTTTCTAAATAATCCCATTCCTTCCTTTCCCTGAAACCAAATTTTTCTTCTTTGCAGAGGTGGACCTAGTGAGGGGGTAGGAGCAAAGAGCTTTATAGGCACCATCCCTGCCCCCATGGCCATCATTTTCCCACTTAGGAAGAAACCACTTGCATTTGGATCCAGTCCTACAGAAATGAGTCATTACAGCAAAATTCCCCAAAAATTATCAAATTTAACTCTCCATCCCTGTAGCTTCTTCATTCCCTTCAGTTTTCTCCAATGAATGATCCAGGAAAATTCCCACTTCCTTTGACAGGCACTTATTCAACTCTTAAAATCTGAGGACTGTCACAAGCAAGTTTTGTCCTTGATGATAAAGTGCAATGCCAAAGCAGAGCTGGACAGTTTGTGAGTACACACTGAGGGATATGGGACTGAGGCAAAGGGAGGGCTAGAGGGACTCTGAAAATGCAGCAAGATTTTCACAGAGTTTTGGCAGGGAAACAGGGTACCTGAAGCAAACAGAAATTAAGAAAGCATGGCAGCATCTGCAGGGCAGAGGTGCAGGAGAGGAACTGATAAAAAGAGCAGATGGAGAACTCTGGAGGAGGAGGAACAGTAGTAATGGGGTGAGGTAGGAGTGCAGGGAAGATGTGGATGCAGAGGAAGGGAATGTGGAGAGCACATGATGCCATAAAACAGCAGTTTCAGCAGAAAGGCTCTTGAGTCCGGAAGGGCAAACAAAAGTAGATGCGTGACATGGGAAGTGGGATCGTAAGTAAGAAAGGTTTGGAAAGTGCTGCCAAAACATTATGCAGCTGTGCTCAGGTTGGGAGTGACAGCCCATTGCATTGCCCCACATGTGGCAGAGTTAATTTAGGGAGCCCAGAAAGGTTCCTTAGCTCCTGCATAAGAAATGCTCATCTTGGGAGGCTAAGCCACTTCAGCACCACATGAGTCACCCTGGCACTGTATTCTTAGAGACTGACAGGGGTTTTGGAGAATAAGATATAGCTGTTCGATTTGACACTGTTTTCAGTACACATTCTCTCTGGAAATGTACTCTATCCACATCCATACCCCATGTGGCTGTTTGAATCTTATATCTCAGCTAAAAAGAGTTCCCATGGCAATGAATGGTCTAATAATAAGTCAGTGGAAAAAAGGTTTCCTTTTATTCATCTCAGATTTCTTGCTTTTTACGAGTCAGTGACCTATTATGAAAAGGGAGAAAGAACTACTCACATCTTCTACCTAATGTAAATAATCCAGATTTCAGTTGTACTTTCACAGACATCAAGTTGCAGAGTAAATAGAAAAGGAGAAGATTTACAGAGGCATGAGCACAGCAGGGTTTTGCAATAGCAGGAAGAGCAATGAATGCAACTTCTTCTTAGCAACTAATAGAACCACCCAAAACACAAAAGGTGGTATCAATGAGATTAACTCCCACACAGAGATTTGCTAGAAGAGAAAAATAGCAGGATGGATACAGTCCTCAAGATTTTGGGCTGTTCCATGAATAGCATTGCATTGTTAATGCAGAGAATGATGATAGCAACTAGAAGAGAGGATCTTCCTCATTCTCTTGTACATAAGAACATGGAAGGGAAGATGATCTGTACACGAGTGACCATGATATGACATATTCTATAACTCTTAGAAAAAACAAATGAGGAAAGACCAAACTAAAGAGAATGGGTTTAAGAAAGCAGTCTTCAAATTACTCTAGCAGATCTGGCAGGCAAGATCAACACAGAAAACAAATGTAAGAGAGGAAGGATTGAGGGAAGGTGGAGAGTCTCTGAATGTTAGAGTAAAAGTCTGATCTGCCCTAGTGAGGGGAACGTCTAGAATTGAGTGTCAGAGGAAAATGTGGATAAATCAGAAAGCAAAGAAAAGGTCAGCATATTTCTCATCATTATAACGAACAGGGGAATTACAAGGCAATTAACTTTTCTTCAGTTCATAGAAAAATGCTGGAAGAAGAAATCAGAGAATTTGGGGCACCTAGAATATAAAACACAGATGAATGACACCTAACAAGGATCTGTCATGTCAAACTAATATAATTTATTTTCTGTGTCAGGGCAACAGGTCTTGTGACTTAGAAGGAGGAAGTTAATGGTACATATCTTTATTTTATTAATGTTTTCAACACGCCTTGCATGACATTCCCACAAACAAACTCAGAAAAAAAGGAGTAGTTAAATGTTAGGAAGAACTGTTACTGGTTAAAACCATGTAATCAGAGATTAGTGCTCAACACTTCATTCTCAAATTCACAAAAAGTATCTGCTGAGGTTCAGCAATGTCTGTACTGCATCCAGCACTGTTCCAGATTTTCAACACTTCCATGGAGAGAAGGCATATGCTTTTTAATTATATGAATGACTAAACTGGGAGAAGCTGCAGTGATGACAGAAGACAAGATGGGAAGGTAGAATGATCTTGACAAATTGAAGAAATTATTTGGAAGAAATAGGGTGCAACTGGAAAAGGCTAAATTAAAGGTTTTAATCATTAAATAGTTACAGCAAACTCCACAAACATAGGGAGAAAATGCCCAGTTAATGCAGGATAATGCAGCTTGGGGGTATAATAGTCTGCAAATTCACTACTAGTGAAGAATTCAGACACAAAATAAGCAACAGCTGTGTTATGATGGATACAAATGACCAGTCCATGAAATATGATGTAATTATTTTGCTATATGTGGTGTTGGTTAGGTTGTGTTCCACTTAGGTCACAGTGACTCAAGAAGCATTTTTTCTCTAGGGGTTGGTAGAGAGACAGGTTGGAGGAATTTGGGACAGTTTGGAGTAGGCTCCTGTGAAAGATGATGAGTCCTTAAATATCTCAAAATCACACACCCAAGTTACTAAACATAAAAATAATTCTTTAAAGATACATAAACTAAGTCATAGGAAAGGAATAAACTTCTCAATGTCTGCAAAGGGTTGGATGTAAAGTAATGTCAGACATCACAGCAAGGAAAAGAGGTTACTGCTTACCAGGAAAATTTCTGCAAAGCAAGGACTATGCAGCACTCAAGGAAATTGGAAAAGGGGAGCAGTAAAATCTCCACTACCAGGGCTTTTAAAAATGGATCAGGTAAGCAATTGCCAAGAATCTACTGTATTTAACTATTCCCTGTCTACTTCCTTCTTTGTATTACCCATAATTTTGTTATCTTACAACTCACACTGATTCCCAAATTATTCACAAACATTGTGAGTAATACAGGCACCAGTTCAGGATCCTCTGTAATGAAAATAAGCCTGTAGTCCTACCCACTGCTTTCTGCCTCCTGCAGAATGTCTGGCTCATGACAGTACTCTGACTCTTACTTTCTCTCTGTTTATCTGCAGGGGTGATACCTGACTAGATCCACGTAGAAATTCAAACAATTTACTTTGCCTTCAGATGTTACATTGCTCTAATTTCAATGATAGTTTCAACCAGTTCTGAAACATGAACGCAACAGTTACTGATCATTGCCATATCTCAGCCTGTATGTGTGTAAATAATGGATAAGCCTTCCATTTGAAGTCCTCAGCACACAGTAAGTTTATTTTCTTTCAGCCCATTAGCCTGCTTGAGGAGTGGAGTGCCTTCTCACTCACATAGGCTATCTCAGAGTAGCAATTCCCAACTTCTTTAGTTTGCCCCAACACCTCAGTTGTGATATTTCCCCAACAGCTTCATCTTGTCATTGGGAACAGGTCCAAAATTAACACAGGTGAAGACTTACTCTGAAATATAACTTGCCTTGTGCTCCTTCAGTTGCTTCCTTCAGACCCTGGTACTCCCACAGTCCTGTGGATTCTTTCCTATGATAATCACATTTGACAGACTTAAGAAAACTTCTTTTTATCTGTAGTGTTTTTGGGTTTTTTTTAAGTTATATCCCTTTGAAGCCTTTGTTGATCCTTCTGATTTCCTGGTAATTTATCACCTACCATAATTTATAATCCTGTTTATTGCCCTCAGTAGGGTCAGATTTCTAAATCCTGAAGGACTGGCTCAAATTACCTCTTAAATCTTGGGACTTGGAATTCCTGTGCTGTGCCTGGTTCCCTCTTACTCAATCCCATGCATATCTTCTGACTGTTTTGAGTAGCATAACTGTTTTGAGTAGGTGACTTTCTAGAGATTGTATTTTAATTTTAAAGCCTTTTAAACTAAACTGTTCATCATATGTTTTAATGTTTACCAGAACACTGTCATTTTCTGGTGTTCTATTTTTTCCTCTGTGAGTCCAATTGTATGGCTGTCCCGAATTATTTAGCTACTGTCATTTTCTTTGAATTAAGTGCTGCATGTTAATTAAGATTGAATGGAGATTAGCTTTCCTTCTGATGTGCAAGCTCTTGGCCTAGTTACTCTGAGATCCAACACTTGCATCCAAGAAACTGTCCCTCTGGGCTGGTGTAAGCTGTCTGACCTGTGGCTAGGCTGCTGAACTCCCCTGCCACTGCCTCTCTCCTGTTGCTGGGCTCTTTTCTCTCTGTACTTGCTTTCCATCCTTTTCATCTGCAGATGTGTATTTTTGCTGTGAGCTTGCCATCAATCTGGCAATGTCACTTTTCTTGGCATTCATAAGCATCCTCTTTCTCTCCAAAGACTGCGCGTATCTGGGTTTTGCTCAGGTTGGCATTTTGTCAGCAACAGTATTGAGTTGTGTCTGCATCACCCACAATGACTAATTCCCCTCCTGGCTGAGGGGGCCCTTGGGCAGCAAGGGCACTCTGGCCACAGTATGCTGCTGGACAGGATGGAACCCCTGCTTCCTCTGTAAGCTCTGGAAAAGCTTTCACTTCCCACCTCAGCCTTGCAGAGGTGAGGAGACCCTGTGCTCCAGGAGGACCTTTATGGCCGTGTCCTGCTCTGGCACAGGAGTGAGGAAGGACAACAGCTCAACTCAGTGTTTAACTTGGAAAACAAAGAGATCTTCAATGAAACAGTTCACTGAAAATGGTGCTGGGCATGGCAGGGCTGGTGTGCCTCTATTTCCATCCCAAGCAGATGATGTGTCTCATTAAGAGGAGAATACAGGCAATTGTTAATACATCTCTTTTGAAGAGTCCTCATTTGGAGAGCTAATCTCATTAAACCCATCTGCAGCAGCCTGGGCAGTCACAAATGCCTGCTCAAGAGGCTGCCATAATGAGGCAAAGCCTTCTCCCTGCTCAGCTTCCCCCAGCGTGGCCGTGCCACCATGCACTGTCCGTCCCACGCTGCCAGGGACACACACCCATCTGTCCTTGAAGGGAACGCGTCGCACACCGCTCGGCACTGAGCAGGAGGATGTGCTGGGGGCACGGACACATAAACCCTCCCCTGTCAGGTTATGGGTTACACAGCTGTTTGAATTGTTGGGAGGCTTTCCCTCGGTGGTTCTTTTATATGGTTTATATGGTGTGAAGAGAGCATTACTCTTCAGGGGACTTAAAGCCCTTGGCCCGATTTGTCTGTGGTCTTTAAAGATCCCATGACGCTTCTGGAAAGAGCTGGAGAATGAATCTCTTTGTGCTGCTTAAATTTCAGCAGGGAGAATTATGTTTTGCTTTTCTATCCTTTCTCTTTCTGTGTTCTGCTTTGTAGATTCAGGCATTATTAATATCTTTTATAGCATTTTAAATGTGCACTGTGTGTGGCAATGTGAATGGAAATCTGAGGGGTTAAAGTCAGAGGAAAATCCAATTGTGAACAGTTTCTGTGCTGGGTGAAGATTGTGGTAACAGGCAAGAGGCAGTGCTGGCAGACAACATATGTGCATTGTGAATATTGAATAAAAAACTCACAGTGCTGTTAAGTACATAAAATATTTTAAAATTCTGATATGATTTTCAAAATTCTTTTTAATTGGAAAAAAGTGATATTTTCTTCAAAAGCATATTTCTTTGACATTATGATGGAATTAAGAGGATAACAGACCTCACATCTGATGTAAATACAGAATACCATGACTACATGTCATAAACCAAATTGATTTATGGCAGTGTAAATGAAAGCAGAATCTGTCCTGCAGCAGCACCCACGTGACAGAGTGTGGTAGCTGGTCTGCTGTCTCACACTCGGGTTCCTTCTCAATGTTTGAAACAATCAAATGCCAAATTTGCAGAAATCTTCTGGCTTTGTGTAACAGGTACATAATATCCATTAAGGAAGAGGTGATGAAATGAGAGGAAATTAAATGGAAAAAACTTTTTCAGAAATAAAGGAAAATGGGCAGTGAGAAAGAAACAACTTCAAAGACAAGATTTTAAAGTCCTCAATTAATTTCTAAAAGCAGTTATAGGACATGCCTGAAGATTTTCTACAGTAATTAACAACTGTAATTAAGTTACTGAGAACAGAAGGTGCCTCAACACCACAGGTTGTGTCTGCCCTTAACATGGGCTAGAAACCAGAAGTGGTGGTGCCTTCCAGACCACACTGTAGTTGTTGTCTGTGCCAGTCCTAACATCTACATTGTGCCCCAAACATCACGTCCCAGAGCATGTTCTCTTGCAGGCAAGCCAGCCAGTGAGCCACCAGCTGCCCACCACCCATTCTCCCACCCCACAGCTACCCTGCACAGGCTGCACTGCTGTCCAGGCTCTGCTCAGCCCCACAGACCCTCCCCCTGCCTCCTGCATGGCTGATTTTGGGGGACACTGTGTGGCACCTCCTTTTGCTACAGCAGACAGAGCAGTACTGGAGCCTGCATTTGGGCAGAACTCCTTGCCAAGCCACAAAGTGTGGGGAGCCAAGTGCACTGAGCATGGCTACCAGCATAAAGTGAGCTTCTAAAAGCACCAGCAAAGAGCCTTAAACTCAAGTGGCATGTTCCCCCTTCTTCAGGAGAGACTGTAGCAGGAGCAGGGACATGGAATGCCAAAAATATTATTGCTTCATGTCTAATAAGCAATAAATGAATTTTATTATTTCTGTTAAGTCATAACCCCTCTGTTGGGTTTCAGAGCTGCTGTAACCTGAGATAGCTAGTATATTAGATAATACTGTGTCAAGGGGAAATATATGGCTTCCTGAGGTTGTCACTGCCAAATCACACCCCATCACTATTGTTCAAAAATTGCCTGAGTGTTAGAACTGTAACAGATGACACTGGGAAGTTATGTTAAAGCACTGTAGTCAAATATCAAGTAATCACACAGTGGGGCCATTCTGATTTAACAGAAGCTGGAATTAAGTTTGGAGTTATGTATCCTTTTTTCTCTTTGATTTTACACAGGCCATGACATATCACAATCGTTTCTTCTCTTCCAGGCTGCATGGAGGAAGTCTTCAATCTAGTGGGTTAAAAATATAATGTGAAGACATTACAGGAAAACCAGAAGCTTTTAAGGGAAGAAAAGCTTCTTTGCTTATACCTGGGCATGGGTTTGAGACAAAATAATGTTATTTATTAATAAATTAAACACACAAGACAAATGACTATTCAAATTATTCAAATACTTGCCCAGCAGACCAGGGATAACACACACACACAGTTTGCTCAGGCTGACATGGATCCAGGGAAGGGAGCTGTGCATGCAGCCTCAAAATGATATTTTCCTTCAGGAACCAGGCAGAATCTAGAGCAACCAATACAGATACTTGTTCCCAGCTTTTGCTTTACAGCTCCAGTTTCCTGATGTGCATGTCTGACATATAATGAGAGGCACACAATTGCTGGCATCTAATGGAGGGGAAGTGGGCTTGTGGCAGTCTTATTTTTCTAATAGATGGCATTTCCACTCAGAGAAAAAGAGAGAAAATATCAGTTCCCAAGGACTCAAAAAGAAAGAAAAGATTATTTTAGTGTTTAGGAAACTTCCTTGGTTCACTGGAAAGATTTCACAGCTATAAACCTGACACCTTCTTTGCATCTGGCAAAGCTCAAAAGCCTTTCCTCTGGACACATTGGCATAAACCCACCTTATCAGGACAAGGGGGCTGCTTTGGCTGGCCTGCCAGCAGCCCCAGAACCTGTGAGGGTGCTAATCATCAAAGCACCCTAAAATTTACTGTTCTGGTGCCAATGGACATACCCTGTGACAGTGGCTGTGTAAGAGTGTCTGGGCTAAAATCAGTACTGAAATTTCCACTGAGACATGCCATTCACTCCCTTCTCCCCAAAAGGGATAATTTAAAGCCATTAGATCGTTTCCTTTTGCAGAGATCCCTCTGCTACACGGCTTGGGCTGCTGCCTCCTCTCCAACCCATAGAACAAGGGCAACTTTTTGGAAAGTGTGCTAATAGCAGCTCCTGTACTTCTCCAAACAGATCCTGTGCAGGCAAAACACTGCACTTATGAGAAGACTGCTCCTTGCTGCTCTTCCTCACATTGCAACCCAATTTAAGGCTGCAGCTGGACGGGGAGGTAGTTAAACACTTCCCATCATATAGTGCAAGATGGGGATAGACTGTAAAGAAGACTCACACATGGCTCTGAACAACTACATATGACATGTTTATAGCATCAAACCCATCTCAGAGCTGCTGGCATGCAGACCTGCTGAGGAGGGTAGTGAGAGCCGCTCCCTGGAAACCATACAGGCAACCATGAGAAGTGCACAGTTTCACTGACTAATGGGCAGAGATTATAATTCATGATGTGTATGGTACTGGAAGGAGCTTTAGCTACTGAGAAATGGGTGGTGGATGCCTGAGAATCCCTGTGGGTTCTGATGGGTTTGGAGCCCTATGAGAGTATGGGAATCAGGCTTCATGGGAGGGATGAGGATGCTCCTGCTGCCCACCACAGTCAGCTGCCTGGCTGGGGACTGTGCAGGACAAAAGCAGGATGACACCCAAGGCTTAAAAAAAGCTTACATTGGAAAACCACACCTTATATTTGATGGGAAAGAGGTAGCAAGACTGTTTTGGGGCCAGGGGAAGACGGCTACTTGATGCTGATGCCTGTTTTGCCTCACTAGCACTAGGTGTAAATAGAGGAGCTTGTCTGATGAAAGCATCAGTCTTTATAGACTTACTAAAAAAAAGATATTTATTGTGATTTTGCATAACTGATGGTGTTATCTGAGAAGATAATTGTTGGGTGTGATAGCAAACATTCCTGTTCTCCACACAGCCAGCAGGTTTTGGGAATGAATAAGGAATTTTTGTTTGAGCAGTTATCCCTGCTGGGCTCCTGTTTCTCCCTTGAAACAGGACTCACTGCTCCATCTTGGGGCTCCTGTATCTCTCAAATACAGCCCTTGCTTCAAGACTCTCACAAAGGTCAGTAAGCCCACAAAGCAGCAGTTGTGAGCCTCACTCTCTTGTGGTTTCTTTTTTAACTAATATGGATTATTTAATTAATTGTAATGACAACCACTGTGTAGAAAATCTGAAGACCACCCGAGGTGTGAGCTACAAGACAGTCAACATGGGCTTTTTTCCAAACATTCAAGTGGCCCTTTGAGTCCCCTCTCAGCCCTTGCTACCTCCATAGGCACAACCAAGGAGTGTCACTTTGCTATCACCATGCCCATGCCAAAAACAGCCCTGCCTGGGTGAAAGTTGTGTCAGGACAGAAAGGAAATAAAAGGCAGTGGTGAAACAAGAGAACAGGCCTGTGCACTAGCAGTCCCAGTGTGTGTTAGGTTCCACACCTGCTTCAGACCAGGTCTGTCAGATAAGCAGGAGACTCCCACTCCTCTGCCAGCGTGCCATGGGTGTGGACAGCTGTGTAAGCACTGTGCTGACCACAACATACTAAGCTGGTGGGAGCACAGTGACAGATCATTATAGCAGTGGTAGAATAGGCTTGGGACTGCAGAATATGGTATGTCATCTATGTTGGTATGGGCTTTGGGACAAGGACTCTCTTGCATGTTTGTTCTTGACTGTGAAGACATGCTTGGTGGAGGCACTCTGTGGGGCGAACTTAGCTTTCCTAAGGATTCATTTTCTCTTGTCATTGTGTCCTGGTGCTTTTCACAGAATCACTGTGTATTTCTCTTTGTTGCCTGATGCTTGGGCAGGTGCAGCCAGCTTGCCAAACTGGCTCACTTGATTGCTATTTTTACCACAAGCTACCTTTCTTCCTTGTATCTTTTTAAAAGCTGAATAGGAGTATGAATTTTCAGTTTCTTGCTTGATAAGGCTATCAAAACTGCTGTGTTCCCTTCCTGGTGAAAAGAACATAAGGCTCCTTGCCAAGTGCATGGGGGAACAAGCAACATGTGCTATAAAAATCCTTCGCGCATGGCAGCTTCACATCTTCACCTGAATGTACAAATGCTGCTCTACATTTTTATCTCTACAGGTGCCTGCAAGGGTGATGCATGAGCTTTGGAATTGGAAAGACCTCTGGACATGCACTTCGACTCTGGGAAGTTGCTGCAGCCTTCAGGTTGCCTGGGTAAGCACCAGGAGTCCAGTGTGATCCCCTGCAAAGTTGTGTGGTTCTGTGGGGTCCATCCATATGTAGGGCTGTGGGGAGAGAAGATATATCTTATGCTTGACAGGAGAAAGGCTGTGAGAAAGTGAGATACAAAGAGCCATCTGAGAGACAGTTTGTGAAAACTTCCCACGTTCTCTGAGTGTGTTATATTTGCTAAGGGAGTAGTTATTGCCTTGTACTTGTGTGTTGTCTCTGTCAATCTTGTTTTAATTTCTCTTTAACCATAACGTAGAGAAGAAAGACTTCACTGTGCTATGTTTACTGTTTTAGGTACATGCTTCAGTGAGTAAAGGCACAGGTTTTGTAATGCTGGGATAAGTAAGCAGCTACTCAATCAGTGTGAGCAGTGGAAGAGAGAGACACAAGAAACCTGTTGGTGGGGACTTGGGCTTAAGAGAATGAGAGAAACAGGTGTTGTTGCTGTCAGTAGCTTGAAATGGGAAGATTACATCTTCTTTGGGCCACAAAACCTGAAAATCTCAAGGAATGGGAAACTCAAAAAACTCCACATATTTTTCAGATAAGATGTCTTGTGATCTTCTGTGGCCATTTGTGGTAATGTGTGCACACACCACCTCCAAAAATAAAATTTCACAGGAAAACTACTCTGGTAATGTGTTCTTCCAAAACCAGGCAGCAAGACCTTCAGAAGACTCAGGACTACCTCCAGCAGCCATTTCAGCCCAGCATCTTCTGCATCAAGCAGGAGATGACAGAGGCAGGCAGAAATGCTCAAGCCCCAGCAATGTGCCTGGACGGGCCCCAGGCAGGATGTGCTTCCCATGCCACCCACCCCCAGCACTTGTGTGAAGGGTGAGTGGGTGGCCAGGCTGTGACATCACAACACAGCATCTGCTCACGTCTTTACGCTGCTCCAAAACACCACGGGCTATAAAGCACACAAAAAGCTTGAAGCCATCTCCCAGGGTTTTATCCCTACAGCCTCCTGGGAAATCAAGCTCTCATTCCAGACTCAGACCTAGTCACATGTGAGATGACAAACATTGAAATGAGTCTCAGATCTGAAGCTCATCTTTTTCTTGTTGACAGCATTCAAATCTCTCTGGTTTTACGCCAAGTTTTTATAGTTGTTTTCTTGTGGGTTTTTTAATCCTTTTTGTTATAAATACATCTCTGCAATTCTTTTTGAGAGATTTCAAACAGAAATTTCTTACGTGAATGTGGCAGAAGACAACTGAGTTTCAAAACTACCCTTCAAGACAACCACAGAAAAAAAGCAGAAAGAGAAGACAAAAATGAATCCTTGTCATATAAACAGACATGAAGTTGCCGTTTAAGCTGCAGTTCATGGTTTTTATTTGAGCCCAGTATGTTCCATCAGCACTGTCAATCCAAGTGTTATTTGATTAGGAATCTTGAATTAAGTGGCTGCTCCTTAAAAAGTAGTCTATGAGGCTAAACTTAGGGATTTAAATTAAGGCACTTCCTTCTGAGGAACCATAAAGGGCACTGGGAACATGAGCCGTTTAGTGGATTAGCTCCTGAGAGGAGCCAGATCTCTGAAGCACTGTCAGCTGGAGATCCTGCCATGCAGGCAGGAGAGTTTTGGAGAAGGAGTCCTGGCCACATACGCTGCTGTTCTTGCTGTCTCACATGCAGCACAGCACAGGCAGGTCTGGTCCTGAGAGAAGCCCTGCAGCAGCTCGCACCATCAATGCAGACATAATCACGATGGCTCAGAAAGGAGCAGCAGTGCAGAGAGAGGAGTCCTCTTTACCAGGAGGAAGGAAAACTGCTGGCATGCACAAATAGGGCCTCTTTCAGGCATGTGGACCTAGAGGACTTTATGAATGCCACAGTCTGCAAGAAGAAGGGTAAAAACATTATGTCTGTACAGAATACAGGTGATTTGTTGCCAATGGTAGCTAGGCAGGGGTGTCTGGAAAATAGAAAACAGTGCTAACAGGAGATGAATAGATAATCCTCTGAGTCATCATCAGGGCCTATGGGCAGTTGCTGCTTGATGGGGAGAAGATGAGGAGTGGAAGATTAGTGTAAAGGGTGTCAGAGGTATGTGTTGTTCCAGGTGAAGCAAAATGGAGGACATGTCACTTCCTTGGGGATTTGCATTCTGTCTCTTCCTTCCTCCATCTTTGTTCCCTTGCATCACAGCAAATCCAGCACCCATCTTCAAGTGACAGTGACTACACGCTACTACAAGACTTTCAATTCTTCTGACAGGTCCTAGATATCTCTCCTCTCACACCTTTTTCCTCTCCTGTACCTACTGGTTTCAGTATCCCTCCACTGTAACCTGGGCAGAAGGCAGAAGATTTATGCTGTTTAGAGGTATTTAAAATAATTTAAATAAAATTATTGTTCCATTGCAGTAATAGCAGCTTTCCTCTCAAAAAGGCAACTAATTTGGGCCTCCTTTCTCTCCACAGCTGCCCGTTATCTCAACACTTGTAGGATCTTTGAGATTTCTATTTCACTGTCAAATCTGGTGGAATTCAATCAACCTGAACAAATTTATGAAGAAAGGGACACACACATAGGGATTCCACGGTTCCATAAATTAAATTACCCTAGGAAATCCATCTACAAAAGAGCTTACTGCTAGTCATAAAATGAAGAAACTGCTTTCATTTGCAAAGAATTCGCAATCTGGCTTTTGTGGTTTTCTGCAGGGGAGACTGATAAAGGTCTGAATTCCAAGCAGGGGTGTAGGCAGAATAAAAGAATTAGTCTCCTCCTTTAAATGATGGAAAACATCAAACTGATTAGCCCAGCAGACTTTTACAAGAAAACAATTTTTACTTTGTTATTTCTACTCAACAATGATACAGTCCATTCTTATAGTATACATCAGCTGAGGATCTCACCATGCCTTGGAGCTCATTGAGCACTCCCACCTCCACTTAAAAACGCACCATCTTTGGAGAGATACACAACAGCTGCTTTGCAACAGCACAAGAACTGGCAGGGAATGTGGAAGACACCCATATTGCATCTTTCCTGAATGGGGACTGATCAATATGCCAAAGGTGATGTTTTGCTTGTAGTCAAGAAAAAGGCTTGGGACATGGGTGTTATTCTTTGTCAGTTACCTCTCTTGATGTAGCTAGATATGCCATCATTTAGACTGTGTACAGAGCAATCCCATGGTGCCCATGAGGATTTGGCTATGTCGTGTCACCAGATGGCAGAATTGAGGACTGAAAGCTAGGAGCTGTTGGTAGTGACCAAAAGTTTGTCTCCCAGGATGGCTGTTTCATCACCCATGGGACACATTTTGCTGATGTCAGTGCACTTCTCACAGAATAAGTGATCAAATTACCAACACTGTCAGCAAGGTCGATACAATTAGCTTTCTTGCTGGTCGCTTCAGAAATTAGCCCAAGGGTTGTGTTGAGCCTTTTCTTATAATTTAATAGTTTAAAAGTAAGCCAGACCAAAACTTGGAGTCATGGAGGGTGTTGTTCCTGTACCCTTAAGAAATGGCTGCTGAAAGAATTTGGAAGTGCAATCACCAAAATGCTGATTTTTGACATCTAGCTTCAGCCTTGCTCCAGCCATATCTGAGCAGTCACATTTCACAGTCTCTGTGTGTGACAGTCACAGATACCTTCTGCCTTGTGCTAGCCCACCCTGAGGCCCTTGTACACACCTAGTGCAAGGCTGCCGTTCTGCCTGGCTGGGACTCACGCTGGGGCCAGGCACAGCCTCCTCTGTCACACCTGCCCTGCAGAACTGCAGGCAGACATGGAGCAGGGCTGCTCCAAGGCAAGGCTCATGCTCCAGCATAATCCCCATCCTCAGCCTTTAGCTACCAGTGCTCCTGCTCTCCGTGACCCAGTGCCCCACATACACCCAAAAGCCGCTTCCAGTGGCGGTGAAAGGGGTTGTGCCCAGCTGGAATCAGCATGGTCTTCCCAAAAGTAAGCATACACAGGATTCTTTATATACTCATGGTTTAAGCTACTGATCTAACTTTGTTCATGCTTTTTGCAAGAGAACTGTGCTGTTGCTGCTGATAGAAAAGCTTTCTATCAGCTTAATTTCATACTCTGGACTGTCACACATGAATGGCAGCCTCCACAATAGACCACAATAACTTTGCAACCCTGCTTTTGTCCATCAAAGGGCTTATTTCTTTTGTCACCACATGTAGATGATTGTCTAAATAGAGCTGAAATCTATCTGTACACCTTACAGAATTCATGCTTTAATAGGTACTTGGGTTTCCAGTTGTTTATTTACTACCTCTGGTTTCCAAAATCCTAAGCTCCTGGGTATGTTTTTGCAAAATTCATCCCAGTTGATAGTGCCACCCAAAAACCACATCTGTGGTTGTTATTCCAATGGCTCCTGAAGCACTTAGTGCTTGAAATGTTTCACTCAATGCTTGAAGTGTTTGCAAGTGACCTTATTGATTCTGTGTCTGGTTTAAACTGCTTGCACATAGCAGCTAAAAGAGTTTCCTACTGTCTCTGTCTGGGAAACCTAGCCTTCAAAACCACAGTCCTCTGTGCTGCCAGGCTGTTCATTAACACCTTTGCATTGTTAATGCACTGAGAATGGAGCCCTATAGGAAACAAGTAGTCTCAAAATCTCCCTGTATTCAAAAGAGGGTCCCTGTGGCTCAAATCCTGCTCCTCCACCACATTTCAGCTCTCTGATTCTCACTTGCAGGTGCTAAAGCTCAAGGCTGGGTCCACAATGCATAGTCAGCAGCTGTAGAACACAGGAGAAAGAGGTCAGGGCAGGACTTGAAGAACACTCAGATACAATGGTGCAAACTGATACCCAAAATGACACCTCCAGACCAGGAAAACTTGAAGAACAAAGGACAAATGTAGCCCTTACTGGCAGACATCATGATGGGTAAGTTATGGTCACCCAGAAAGACATTGGCAAGTCAACCAGCAGATGCCCATGGTCCTATTCATACATTTTGTAAAGAAAGGACCTCAGCTCCTTTTTTAAAGGAACAATACATTTGATAATGATATTTTTTCCAAAATGAAATTTGGAGTGTCACAGCTAGTGAGGCAATGAAGGGAAAACCATCAGCTGTGACAAATTACTCTGCTGCAGACAGTCCACTGATGAACAGGTCTCCTTTTAGATAAATTCCTTTATCGACCCTTGACACTCATGTAGAGGCTTCCCCTCTTCCCTTCCCACTTTATGCATGTTTCCATAGCATTCTTCTTTTCCCTCCCAGTGCCCTCTGTCTTGTGTTGAAAACATCTACATGTGAAGTGGACTGATTATCAAGCTCGGGAGCTCTCTGGAGTCACTACAACAAATTATAAATGATGTGAAGTGATGGTATGAAATGAATAATCTCTGCAAACGGCATGATATACTAGCCTGTCTGCTGCATTAGTCAGACACTTTGCTTCGGTTCAGCAAAGTGCTGCCAGAAATTCTGACCACACCCAGAAAAACATGAAAATATTCCTCCCAGGAAAACAGAAAGCTTATTTTAGTCAATTTTTGAAATGACATGATAGCCAGCTAACTGGATTTGGCACAGAAAGAGAAAAAGAAAGCAGTGTAGCCCTCCTTCCTCAGAAGCAAATTATAAATCATTCAAAGAGTTTTTTTAATTATTGGGCTATTACAAAAATGCAGACAAATGCTGGATGTGTGCAAGGTATACAATTCCATTAGGGGTGAAATTAGGGATGAAAGTGTGAATAGATTCTAGACAAGCACATTGCATATCATTAATGTCCCCTTTGAGGGTTTCAGAATATCAGAAGGTAAAAAAAATGAAAGAAAAAATCCCTCTTAGGTCAAACACAGGCCTAGCAGAGACTTGGGCAGCCCTGAGTCCTGACTCAGAGTCACCTAACAGATGCTTTGTAAAGAATATAATGAAAGAAAGCAAATGCAGAGCAATCCTACACTTCCATACTCAAGTAGGCACTGTGGGGACTTTTTAAGCTGGAGGCTACATCTGGAGCCTGATTTTTAATAGCCACAGAGATGCTTACTGCTCAGGTGGTCTTTCTCTGCATGCTGGGGAGGTTTGCCTTGTAAACAGAACAGAGGAACAGCCCCAGGGACTGCTTTGGGCTGATGCAGAAGCAGCTACCACCTGCCCCTGCTCCTCCAGGGAGCCCCAACTTCGGGGCATAATTGGTCCTGGGTTCCTTTGCTGAGGAAGCCAACAAAAGTTATTATTATTAATATAAATTGTGGTGATGGACTCCCTAATTCTGTTCAGAGAGGTTATTATACAGCTATTACACTGCAACAAAATGTGACCACTACTGATCTGGGCTGGTTTGAATTAATGACCCAGAAATGAAAGGCTCTATATCCTATTAACAGTCTGCCAAGCAATGCCAAAGCCCATTACTTTGGTTTATTTGTAACCCATCAGGAAGGACCCAATGCAAATCCAGATCTGGAGTCAATCCAGAGAAACACAAACAGGCATCTCTACAGTCTCTCTCACAGGGCACAGCAGCGACTGTGGTGGGGAAACATTTCCATGGTGTTTTGTTCACTTAGATGCACATGTTGGAGGGTGATGGTGGAAGGCAACTGGGGAGACATGAAGAGGGACTTAGACTCCCACTTTGCAAAAGCCATCTGCTGCACCAGAGCTGCAAGGTGTAAATTCAAGACAATTACTTTCAATTTTAGCTCTGGTCAGTGCACAACCATATTTTGTACTTTGCTGGTTGCAGCTGGGAGAAGAGGGGTGGGTTTGGCAGTGGCAGGTGTGCAGGCCCTGGTGTGTACCGTGGGGACAGGTTCAAGCAGTTACAGCCCATTGCCTGAGACGTGCAACCCCTCTCCCTGCTGGTCTATTTGAGCCAGCAGGAGCCTTCAGCTGGCACAGGGCCACCACAACAGGACTGTCCCAGGGCATGTTTCAACCCAGCTCCCCACCCTACTATCCACACAGCTGCTGGTGCAGGGAGTGAAACTTTGGTACCACAGTGATAACTTTATGTCCTTGTGTTAATTCAAGTAATAAAGTGATAAGGGAATACCAAGAATACTGTGCTGGGAGCGTGTTATGATTGTTGGGGCCATGTGCCAGTCTTGGCAGCTTGATGTTAGTGATTGCCTATGAAATAGCCCAGGTAGGTTGTGTGCCGGGCTGGCAGCCCATTCACATGCAGCACTGCAGGTTTTCCTCTCTGCTTACTCCTGGAGATTACAAGTAAGGATAGCATACATGTGAGCTGAGGCAATCTGCAAAGAAGAAATCACTTCTTTCTTCCCCATCATTACCGTCTGATGTGAAAAGAAGAGGAGAAGGGGGAGAAAAGGCAGCCTTTCCTTCAGCCCCTCTGCATCCTCTGCTCCTGAATGAGCTGATGCAACAGCATCACCACCTCAGCAACTGACTGCAGCCTTGATCCAGTCCAGACTTTCTGCAGATCCCTACTGGAAGTAAGCCATTTTTCTTGAGTGTATTTCCAAGAAACAGTTGACAGGCTTGGCACTGCTATTCCTGGAAATGTTCAATAGGTCATCTTCTGGAAGAGAGTGCTGACTGATGGAATTGAACAGATCTCGTTCTGCATGCTGCGCACCGCTCGCTCCCTCTCCCATGATGTCTTGGCACTTGCCTTTGCTCTGTGCCTGTCCCCCCCGCCTCCTTGGCCTCCCCACCCTCTGGCTTCCGCAGCACACCAGCCTGTGTCCAACCTGCTCTGCAGCAAAGTGGCCACAGGATTCAGTGTGCTGGGAACTGTATTCCCCTCCTGGCATCACTGCCGTGGTTGTCTTGTGCTGCCGGAACAATTGCTGCATGAAGGCAAACGTCCACAGCAGTAAATTACAGAGCTGCCCCCTTTGCACACACGCACAGTGCCATGGAAATCTTGTGCACGTACGGAGACAGGCGTGTGCGTGGCAGTCAGGAACATGGGGACATGAGCAGTCCCTGTTTTTCCCTGATACAAGCATATGCCAGAGATGGGCTTTTAGCTTTTGCGTCATGTTGTTGATTGCCAGCAGCGAGGAAGCTCAGGGTGAAAATACCCTAGGAGAAAGTTGCCTAAGGTGAGTCTCTCTGGCAAAGGAAAAAGCCAAGATCCATGTTGGGTGATTTCTTTTGAGCTTCTCCTGTGTTTAACCTGTTTCTGGTGGTAATTGCCAAGGAAGATCTATTCCCTTCACTGTTTTTGGGGCGGATCCTGGCATCTCTTGCTAACTGAGGAAAAGGTTTTGGACAACGATCACAGCCCAACCTGAGCCAGGGCAGATCAGGATGTCTCGCTGGCACTCCCACCCAGGGTGAAGAAGTGCTGCCATGTGCCAGGACACCCCTGCCGATGGCAATGGGGAGGGTCTGGGAGCAGGGACAGTCATTCAACCTCCCTAACCTCTGTTTACCAGTTTTGGCATGTAGAGACTGCCAAGGATTGTGCCCTCAGGTCACCAATCAGGGAGGAAAGTTGCTTCATTTTAGAAAAGCACTTAAGTTTGCTCCATGCAGACTGCCATAGCCTGACTCTGCAGTGTCCCAACCAGCCTGGCTGCAGACAAGGGAGAGCTCAGGAACCCACTGCATCTGAGCTTCAGGGTCAGGCTTGCCCTTCTGCCCACAATAGGTACTTTATATCCATGTTCAGAGAGATTTAGCATGGCTGGATGATTTTAATTCTGGCCTACATAGCTCCTTATCTTGCTGAAGGATCTTTGCTTCTGTAACAGCGCAACCCAGAAGGTATGTGCTGTTACCACCAACAGCAGCCACGTAATGCTCTCTGTCCTGGAGAGGAGCAAGAGCAGGGCTTGTCTTTATGTCCATCCTCAATGCTTTGAGATGGATAAAGCCCTGGAAGTACAGCCTAGGTGTTTGACTAGGATGGGGGCACAAAGAGCTGTCCTTGACTCTGCGTTTGGGCTGTGGTGATTCTGCAGATTAAATAATGTTTTTCTTTTTCTTCTGCAGTCTGTGAATGCAGCTGTTCACTAAAATGATTTTTAAACAATGCTTTGCCAGTTCTGTTTTGTCCCACTTCAGTGTTATCCACAAACAATGTACTTGCACACTGACAGGAGTTAAATTTCATCTACATGTGTAAAAATATCAAGAAAAAACACACTCAGTCCAAACAGCTGCCAGAACAGATCCACCAAGTCTTCAGGCAGAGGCTCAGAGAAGCTATCCTTTCCCCTTATTTCCCTCCTTATTGCCCCCTCCTTGATCCCCAGTGGCCTAGTGCTTATCTCCTCTAGCCTGTGAGTTCCTAGAACTACTTTAGCATACAACTGCAGAGGTATTTTAAAAAATGAGGATTGGAAGGAACACCTTTGTGGTAGTAATGCAAACAGGGGTGAACATGCAGTGGACACTCATTCCCAGTGCCTCTGGAACAACCTGGAGCAACCTTACCTTCCTGCTCTTAGATGCTGCAAATTTTCACTGACTGAAAAATCCAAAGAATTGTTTCAATGCAACAGTAAAATCACTGCCTCTGTTTAGTCATGAGCAGTACAAGGGGGGTGACCCTGAGCACACAAGCCACTGACTCCAAACTAGAAGCCCATGAAAGAAAACCATAACACTCTTGGTCGGTCACCCCATTGCAAACACAAGAACGAACCCTAAAGTGCAGCCCAAAACAAGGACTTTCCCCAGGGATGAGGGAAGGTGTGAAATGAAGGGTTCATTCTAGAGAAACTCTTTCAAAGGGATGATGTAACCCTTCTGAGTACAGGAATGTGCCTTTACTCTTTAGGTTTTGCTCTCTACCTCCAAAGTGTGTGACTGAGGAAGATTTCTCCCATAACCACCCTCTTATGCGTGGGTGCAGTTGCCTGCTGCAGCATGTCCATTGGGATGGGAACCATGCCCATGGCTTCCCTCCCTCATTTCCCTTGCCTCAGCTCCCATGGGTCTTCTCATCCACTGATGGGAACCACAGGCATGCATGCACTGTAGACCTACTGCGGTATTTTTCTAAATTGAGCTCATTGTGGGGTGCACCTGCTCTGCCACATTGGCAAAGCTGTGTTTTTCCAAAGCTGTGTTTTCTAGTGCTTTTTTAGAGGCATTAATAAATATCTCAAATCATCATTTGTTACTGACTTAATTACTGGTTGTCACCACTCAGCAAGTATTTCAAACAGCTGACAGTGAGAATCACTCTGTCATGAGAAATATGGAAGAGGAACTCTTGAAAAAAGAAAAATATCTCTAAAATAAAGGAGGAGTCATTCAAAGCAACATTTTTTGGGGTCCTTGCCTCCTAGGGGGTGGACATACAGAAAAATATGCAAGAGTCTTTTATCAAGCATTCATTCAATCATTCATTTATTCATTCTTAAAAAGCTTCCCAAAGACTAATTTTAAGGAGCTCACAGATGCCAGTGGGACCAGCTCCCATGCCTTCCTCAGGGTCCGGGGTTCCCACCCTGGCAGTGGAGGCTGCAATTCCATGGCCCTCCATTCTAGTGCAATGTTGAGCAATGGGAGGGCCTCCTAGAAGAGGCAGCTTTGCAAAGCAGTGTCTACCTGAAGAACACACCTTTCACCTGATCCACTAGAGACCACTTTTCTTTATGCAAGACTTGCTGAGTCAGCAGGAAAAGCCATTTATGGCTAAATGCAAGTAGGTCAGGGTAAGAGTGGGGAAGGGGTATAGCAGAAATGGGACAAGTTGTGGGGTTTTGAGTAACTGCAGGAGAACTGACTGTCCTCTAGCTGAAAAAGAAATCCTAGCCTACATTCTGGTACTGGATTCATGTGAAAGATGTATCTTTTAAACCATATAGTGTTTATGAATAGAATATCCTCTCCTAAACCTAGATTCCCTATAGCTTGGTGTCTGCTGATGGGCACCTAATAGTCAGTGTTGCTTTGTCATTTTGTTCAGAGCTGGGGGTTTTTGAGCTATTTAAAAAATCTCTTCCATTTTACTTGCCTGTGCATCTCCTTAGTATCTGGACAGCTTGTGGCTGATAGTTTTCAGTGACTCACAGATAAAACCTATTAAAAAAAAGCCCTGAGCAGTGACGCACCAGATGTGCACTGAAATTTTAAAAACATGCTATGACTTTTTAGGAATACATGCAATTAATATTAAACAGATGCCTGAAGTTTCCTGCACAGCTGTTTCTCTGTTACGTGTCATGACTTTTAATGGCACTGAGGTGAGACATACAGACATGAGGAAAAGCAAGCCTATTCCAAATTCAAGCTTTTAAAATTCGAGCAAGAAAGGCTATAGGGGGTGGCGGGGGTGGTGGGGTGAAGCCAAGCTACTAAACCTCTCACAAGGCCCAAAAGGGAACGTATTTGCTCAGGAGTGCAAGTGACTTGGTCATGGTAGTGATGTACTGCTGAGCATTTTATCACCTTTATTTGACACCCTTGTCTTTGCTGGTTTCCTCCAAAAGATCTATTTTTGTAGCAGGGATCCACTCTGTGTTTTTACACAGCTGGGACCAGAACTCAATTACAAGGCTGCATTTTGTTCCAGAATCCCTCTTGCTGGGCAGGAACTGTTTAGACAAACAGAGTAGGTATTTCTCCAAGGAAGTTTGTCTTGCAAGTTTCAATTTCCTTTTATTGGATACATGAACCCTTTATTACCCCCAGAAAGGCCTCCCTGAAATTCACCTTGTCAGGACATTCACAGCTGGTGAGATGGCAGCATTATTGCAGCAGCCAACAGCATTGGCAGCAGAAACATCAGGAGCTGAAAACACTTTGTCTCAAAAATCAGTACTTTGGTGGGGTTGGGGGGATTGATTTAATTTGACACAAGGGATGTGATCTCAATTAATGTACACACCTAAGGCTGATCTGGGCATCATCCTAGAAAAAAGTATAAGAAAAGGTAAATGAATTACACCCAAAAGGCGCTGCCTTCTCTCCCTTGACTGTAAAAGGATGTGACAGGGATCAGCTCTGATGTAGGTGTCAAATTGGAGATGTCTATAGCTTGATAAATCCTTTGACTTTCTAACACCAAATGTTTGGCCAAAGCTAGTCATCTATGCTCCTTCAACAGTTGGTGGAAAAGAGATTCTTTCAGAAGTTATCACGCACTTCTACCTGACAGGTGGGCTGAATTGCCTGCCTGTAGGGCCCAACTTCATTCTGCTGTCCATAGAAGTGTAGAAGACATGCCTGATCATTATCTGGTGAAAGTCAGTGAAGCTGATGAAGGGATGATGTCAGGTCTCCATCTTGTAGGGTTTCTTTTCTTCAGGTTCCCATCCTCCTCATTCACCACATCAGTAAGGCTGCAGCTCTTCTTTGGCTGGTACATCTTGGGCTGTCTCAGTACCTTTGTGTTTCCTTGCGTATCAATTCTGGCTCCAGGATTAAGCAGCTACAGTAACACATGAAAGCCCCTGGATGATAAACAGTTCCAAACTAGGTACTCTCCGGTCCCTTACATATATGGTGCAGTTTCCCCTCCCATCCACTGCCTTCCATCCCACAGGGATCTCCTGTGGCCCCACATTTCTCCAGCAACAGCTGCTGTCATTCCCTATGTCATTTTGGAGTCTTGTTATAGTTCTGGTATTTGCTTTCTCGCTATTCATCATGCATTCTGCAGAGAGTCACAGCCAGTTTATCAGTTACCAGGAGCATGCTTTCTGGGCTGAAAAGCAATTTCCTTTTCTCCTCTTGTTGCAGGAGCCTAAAGAGAGTTTGATTTATACCATCAGTTTTAGATTTAAAAATCTTCAGCTTCACCTAGGTACATTTCCTGGAGATCAGCAATGCTTAGTATAGTAAGCATTTAGTAATGCTTAACAGATGAGCAATTCTGTTATGCCATATGATCATTTCTTATACATTAGGTCTGGATTTTTCCTACCATGTTAGTTATAGCCACTGTCAAACAGTGTCATTCTTCTTTCCCTCTTTCTCCTACCAAGCTTATGATCCCAGGAGAGGTCACAGCAGTGAATGTGGCAACCCTGCATTTGCCTCTTCTGATCAGCTGCACTTCTAGCTTGCTATTGTTCAGCACTCCTACTTTGTTGCTGTAATAGCCCTTAAAAACACAAGTGTTCACCAACATGTTCATGTAGGAGAACACAATGGCATCATCTGAGAAATGTCTGCCGGGAGATGGCATTCACCACTGCACGGATGGCTTAAACTCAACCGCTGGATTTCTGCAGGGCTCGTCAGAAATATGAGCCACTGTGGTTCACCCTGAGGGTCTACACTAACCCACTCCTCCATGGTAGGGGAGGCACAGTGGTACTGGCCATGCATCAGGCCCAGCTTGGGCATACAGCAAAAAGGTGCCATGAGGAATGAGCAGGAACACAGGCCTCTGTACTGGGCCTAGCACTCACCCCTTACTCTCTTCCAAGTTTGGAACAGGTTGCTCAGGGAGGTGGTAGATGCCCCAGTCCATTCAAAGCCAGGTTGGACAGGTCTCTGAGCAAACTGGTCTAATTGTTTCCCAGCTGATTGCAATGGGCTGGACTAGATGGCCTTTAAAGGTCCCTTCCAACCCAAATTATTCCATGATTCTATGATTTTATAAAACTTCAGAGAACAACCTGCATTTGTAAGATGGGACAGTTGTGAGAGATTTTGAAGCAGCTGATACTTCTGTTGAGTTAATTTGGTTCCCAAGGAACCAGCTATTTTGGTTGCCAGTGTCTTGAAGCAAGGCTGCGCTTTGACCCATAGGCCCATACCAGAGCTGGGCAAGCCCCTCACAGCCTCAGACCAAGCAGGATTCTCCAGCCAATGGAGCCTGACCTTCCCATGCTCCAGCTCCACCAGAACTGCACCCAATAGCTTGGGCATTTAGACCTGTTCCCAACCCATGGCCTGAAAACCATCAGGATGAAAACCCATTGGGTGGGATTGGCCAAAGCTCATTGTCCAGCCCTGCACGGTGCATGTCCTGATACTGTCAGAGCAGTCCTGTCCCCTGTGTGGTAGGGCAATGGTGGCTCTGCACCCCTCGGCCACCACTGGGTGAGCGGAGGCCACAGTCAAAAGTGTTTTCTGTGGTTAGCAGTGCTTGGCCAAGTGCTTACTGGTGCTTCTCTTGGAGGATGGCTTTGCTTCAGTCTCTCACGGCTTGTCACCTTGCCAGGATGCACACCTTTTGGAATTAGCTTTTGGAAATCACAGCTGGGTGCCCTGTGAAAATTGTCCCTTCTAGGAAAGCATGCTAAACCTGGAGCCATTCTGTCAGCTGGATTTCAGAGTTAAATCTGTGTTGGTAATGTCTGACTCAGAAGAGAAAAAAAAGAGAAAGAAAAATTCTACTTTCTCTGGCATGTGCTAGCATCTAAGGACAGGGGACCAGAAGGCAGGGACCTGGAGCAGCACTGGGAGAGAGCTCTCTGGGAGCTCTGAAGCATATTCCCTCCTCTCTTGACCTCCTTTATTTATGTCCTCTACATCCTTATGCACACACGTCCCTCTCTGACCTGCTTGCTATTCCCTGGCTTTACCAGATGCACAACAGCTGACTCCCCAGAGGCCCAAGCTGACATGGAAGCAGGGAAACCACCAACCAGTCACAGGGAGCTCAGTCTACAGCTGAAACAGAGAAATCACAGACCTCAAACTCACAGCAAACTGGTCAGCCAAACTCAGGACTTCATTTCCTCTGTGATTTTCTCCAGATCTTTGTTATTACTCTTGCCTGCTGATATTATGGGGCTCTTGCTTTAGACAATTAGTTTCAGAGGTTTAGTTGATTTCCTTTTTTCAGAGTTCTGTGGGACCCACATATTCAGTGGTGGGTGAGAAAATCTAAGTGTATCACAAGGATGTAAACCTCTGGTTGCCTCTTCAAGGCCCATGTTGACATGCTTTGTACCATGACTGAGAAGCACACCCATGCTTCTCAGAGCTCCCTTTGCTCTGCAGAGGTTTTTGAGGCTCCTGGTTGCCATGCAATGGCTGCTTGCTTTGACAGCAACCCTGAGTGCACACAATCTCAGGCTCACTACGCCTTCATCAAAATTTGCTCACCAAAAGTCTGCATCACAAGCTGCAATGTAAAGTGGTTCTCAAACGTTGCAGTCAGGACCAGAAATGGAGAGCAAGAATATGTAATTATTGGGGCTCATTTCATATACAGACATCAGACCCAATGCCACAGAGACCTCAGTGAGAGGCAAGTAAAATTCCTTCAGAAGGTTTGGTTTCCCAGGTCTCTTTGTGGCTTGTTTATTAATCCTGAGATTTTTCTCAGAAGTCTTTATTATCCAGAACACGGGTGTGTGCTGTTCGCATGCTGCTTCTTGGAAATTACTGGGAGGCAACTTACTGGGAGGTAATTCTAGATGGGAATCTGAACAAAAGGTGTTGCTTAAGCATTTCGAAGAATAATTGAGCACTTGCTATGCAGTTTGTTTAATAACCTGAAAGACGGATCCTTATCAGAAGTCTCCACATGCTCTAGTTACTCAATTGCTTTCTTATTTAAATAAAGCCTATCAAATATATCCATAAAAATAAAAGTACCTCATAAAAGGCAGTTTCACTGAGGTGTGCCTGCTCTAGATAATTAAATTAAATGCTATATTTTTCCTCCTAGTATGTCTTTATATAATTTTTTTTTTTTACAGGGGTGCTGTATGCCTGTTGGGCTTTCAAGGGCAATGACTGAGTCATGAGTCTCCAGCACTACTCCAGTTAAGGTGCCATGGCGGCAGATGTAGTTGTTGGCTCATCCTGACTGGTCTCAACCAAGTGGAAATGCTCCCAGCCCCTTCCTGGAGTTCACAAGGTGAAGCTGGGAAGCTTCACCCTCCTGATGGAGAAAGTATCACTAAAAAAAATCAAAATAAACATTGAAGTAGTGTAAGAATCTCTGTGTACCTGCTTCCTAGAGAATGGAGTTCAGTTTACATGTAAAAAAAACCCAAAACACCCTACTCTAGTTTGCAAGGAGAACTGAATGATTGTCTTCAGGATAACCCAAAATTAGTGTTACAAAGATAGACAAGTATAATAAATAACAATAAAATAGCTTATGCTTGAAAACACAGTGAACAATGACATGCATAAGTTGCAGGTAGTAGAATAATTGCACATTTTCAAAGTAAGAAGGACTAACATTGGAGGCCCACACCTGAGCTTCATGCCACTGGGCAGGCTAACTTGACAGCTACCAAATGACCAAGCGCAAGCATCCCAATGGCAGGAAAAAATTCCTTCTACAAGCACAGAACCCAAACCAGAGAGGAAGTACTAGATCAATTCTGAATTTAAGAAAAAAAGATATTGTTAACCAAAAATTAAGCCTGACTCCAGAAATACATCTTCAACTAGGAACACTGCTGATGGATGCTAAGCTTGAGCAGTGCTCCCAGCTAAGATGTTGTCCTAACCTGCCCTGAGCCTGTTCATGGAGGTGACTCTGTCATGCAGAAACAGGACCTTGGGCAGTTAAATATTATGCCTAGGCACACATTCCACAGGACAGCCCTCACAAGAGAGAGAAACAACTCACCAGCCAGTGAAAGGGCCTTTGAGCACGTGCTGCAAGGAGCTGCTAAGGAGGTCTCTGTACAACCTCTCCATGTGAATGAACTTGTTGCTGGTGTGGTGAGGGTCTGGCTGTCATCCTAAGAACCTGGTGGCCTCTCTGCACAAATCTCAGCAGCCACAGCAAAGCACAGAACCCCTGCCCCAGGGTCTACTGGGTTTGTCCCTCTCATGGCCTGTGGCCAGTTCAAGTGCTTGGCTCATTTGATCCTGCCTGCCCTTTCCCAAGTCTGACAGCAAGGACTGGTTCTGTGTGGATCAGATGTGAAAGTTGCAAAAAAAGAAGAAAACCCACAGATTTCTATTACATTGTGCTTCTTTTGGGTCAACTGTGGCTTTGCAACCTTGATCTCAAGGTGGAAAACTCCATGAACGAATTAATGATCTCCTGAGCCATCAAATCCCAGGTTTTATGGGATTATTCTCATTGGAAAACCCAAAATTATCTTGGTTTTAGAGACTTACCAATATGCTTTGTTGAATGGTTCCACTTTTCTGGGTTTTTTTCCTTTTTCATGGCATTTACTTTGAAGTGAACAGTGCAAAGTAGTACTTGTGGCAGTGAAAAGAGGACCCCATAGCCTAGAATGCTTATTACATCCACAAAACTGCCTTTCCTTTTGATTGCCTCAAATCCAAAAAGACTGCTTTTTCAAAAGGAGATAGTAAAAGTACCATGCCTCAGCAGGTTCCAATTAAAGAAGGCCTAATCCAAAGTGCACTGAAGTTAATAAGAGACTTTTTGTCTTTTTACTGTTGGGGCTTGGACCAGACATTGGTTTCAGAAATGGTACCTGTATCACATACAGATGTTTTAATGCAGACTCCTCCTGCAGAAGAGACAGGAATCTTCCTGTGCCATCATCAGCTCTACCCATCAGTTTCAAAGGAAAATTGCAATTAATCTTTTTCCACAACTAAAATACTAGGTTCAGAGGTGAATTCTGCTAAAACACATACTAATTTTTTAATCTGCGTATTTTTGTTTCTGGAAAATGTTCATTTTTCTCAGGTAAGCAGCTAAAAAAAACATTGCATTCAGGGTGGGGAAAAAGCCAGAACACTGAATTTATTTTTATATCTTTAGATCTTAGGTGGCAGTAAGACACCTTGAAATTTAAAAATCTTTTCATTTAGTGAAATTTGGACAAAGATTTTGAATCTTCACTGTAAATAGACAAAGGTTTTATCAACTGTCCTTTTAGCTCTACTTCTACTGTGTCTTGACATTGGTCTATGTCTATGGAGAATATGAAAGCTTATAAACAGCTTTATATATTTATATATTAGCTCTCAGAGGCTGTTTTCATTTCCAATAGGAAACAAAATTGGCAGCATGACCACATTTAGCATTAGATGAGCATGCCTTTTATTTTCTTTAACTATAATATAACATTGTTTATTTTTTCAGACTTTTGCAAAATGTTTTATTCCATAGATCAATGGCCATCATAAAATATGACTCCAGATGGAAATTTCCCTCACTATATCTGGGAGAAGTGGTTAACACATGAATGTATTTTCATTGGCAGTCTGACATGCTTTTACCCTGTGAAGATCCTTCCTTTGTGATTATTCATACAACTTATGCAAGTGAGAATTAGTGCTCTTAGGTCTCGCCTATTGCCATGCTAAGAGTCACCTGTACTTGCAGAGTACAAAACAGTTTTATAGAGCTTATTTACCACTCAGAAGCGTTAAATGGGATGTCAGAGTCTCCTCTGGAGACCAAGGAAGAAAATCAATGACGACTTCTTCCAAGGACTGCAAGCTATGCCATCTGTTTCATTTGAAGCTCCAGAAGTGGCCACATTTTATGCTTTCCTGTCCTGGAGCTCCTAAACTCTGCCACAAATAAGTAGATACCAATAATACCAAGTTTCGCTAGTGAGGATTTTCCAATATTGATTAAGAACCCTAAACACATCAGACAGAAGCTTCTTCTGGCTCACTTTTGCCAAACTCACACTCCATCCCAGAGCCCAAAGTGGCTGTGCACTTCACCACAAACGGTGGAACTGGGGTTCCTCTGGAAGCCAGCCTGCCCCCTGCACCAACCCTGGAAGCACAGTGGGCAGGGAGGACAGGAGCCCCTGTGCAGGTCTCCTATCATCACCCAAACTTTGGCACAAGAGAGTTTGAGAGTTTTGAAGGGAGAGATGGGGAAACTCACTGAGTTGCCTCGGTCCTGAACAACACTCAAGTTGCAGGCTTGTCCATGAGATTTAAATAAATAATATTTGCACGGAAAAAACTAAACGTTTTCAGATCTTCTGAGTGTTCTATGAGAGAATAAGAGGCCTTACTATACATCTGAAGAATTAAACTGTCCTAATTGCATCCTTGTGCAAAATAAAGCATTACATACAAAAGAAAAATATTTTTTAAGTGAATGGAAAAATCCACTGGGTTAAAGGAATACTACTGTCAGTTAAGTGTATCCCTGCATTTGTGTAGTGCAAAAACAAGCTTTAATAAAAATGAAGAATCTAATAGGAACATTTCCATGAATTTTAAAATAACAGCAATGGAAACAATCTCATAAAACAAGTAAACCTCTCCCTCCAATATATGCAACTCAAGTATTAGAGTATTCATTTAGGCCCTGGGAATGTGAAAGCAACTATAAATTATGAATTACATGCTTTGCTCTACAATATGAGAGGCCAGATTTTATAATCTTTGTCAAGCTGTGGCTCCTGTAATTTTAGTGCCAGATGCAAGGGTTGTACCATTTAGCCCACCTAAAGAAACTGGAGAAATTACCTGATGTGATACTCACTTATCAGGTTTCCAGTGGCCCATAGTAGATGCTCAGACAGATCCTTATCTTGAAAGGAAACTTTATTTGGCGTGAAATTTCCTATCTACTGAAGGTTGTTTTCTTAACCATTAAAAAGATTCTGAAGTGTATTAGTTATGGATTACCTGACATCGGCCAACCATGGCCAGCAGGTTGAGGGAAGTGATTATCTACCTCTTCTCCGCTCTTGTCAGACCCCAGCTGGAGTGCTGCTAACAGCTCTGGAGTCCATACACAGGAAGGACATAGGAGCACTGGAGTCCAGAGAAGTGCCATAAAGAGGACCAGAGGGCTGGAGCACCTCTCCTGTGAGGAAAGGCTGTGATAGTAGGGACTGCCCAGCCTGGAGAAGAGAAGGCTAAGGGAAGACCTTATAGCACCATCGAGAACCTGAAAAAGACCTACAAGAAAGCTGGAGAGGGACTTTTTACAAGGACATGTTGTGATAGGATAAGGAGGAGGAGCTTCAAACTGGAAGAGGGTAGGTTTAGATTAAATATTAAGGAGAAATTCTTAACTATAAGGGTGATTAGGCACTGGAACAGATTGCCCAGAGATGTTTGGATGCCTCATTCCTGGAAGTGTTTAAGGCCATGTTGGATGGAGTTTTGAGCAAACTGGTGTACTGAAAGGTGCCCATGGGAGTTGTGTTGGAGCTAGA
The DNA here is from genome assembly GCF_001522545.3 of Parus major. Classification (NCBI taxonomy): domain Eukaryota; kingdom Metazoa; phylum Chordata; class Aves; order Passeriformes; family Paridae; genus Parus; species Parus major. Next base: position 42,585,065 of record NC_031773.1, on the reverse strand, counting down.
TGATCTTGGAAGTCCTTTTCAACCCAAACCATCCTATGATTTCATGAAATGAAGAACATGAAATGCAAAGTTCACCCAGAGAAGAAGGTACCAGGGTCCTGTAAGTGTGCCCATTACATTGCTTTACTGCCCAGACTGGTTGCCTCCTTGGAGCACTGTGATCATTCTAGGTTAACTGGGGATGAACTGCCTTGAAGGCCAGTCTTGTGCTCAGACTTGATCCTTGCTGGTTCAGAACAACATAAGGTACTTACATTTATGACACTGGGAGTCAACTGCTTCCTCTAAATCACATTTTCAGTAGTTTCTCCTGTCAACCATCTCTAACTTTTTTTCCTCCGAACTGCTGTCAGGAAGACTGCTTTGCATCTCCTCCCTAATATGCAAACCATGCTCCTGTCAATCTCACTGGCAGAATTGCTTCAAAGTCCTCATCCCACTCCCTGTGCTGGGCTGTGCTCATATGAATTTGCCAAATGTCTGCACACCTGCTCTGGGATGGTTTTCCACCTAAAAAAGAACATGTTGGCATTAAAGCATTGTGAAACAGAAAAAATAAATAAATCCCAAACCCTAAATTAATTTAGCTTGTTTATCTGGAATTTGTTGATATAATTAATCTCTGGAAGCAGGATATGAATAGTTGAGATCTGAATAGGAGTAGTTAAGATCTGAGTGATGTATAACAGTATCACAATTTACTGAGGGTCATAACTGTATACAGAAGATTAAAACCAAAATATTACCAGATAGTTTCAGAACCTGCAGGAGCCAGATCCTGCCAGGATATATTTTCTGTTTCTATGCTTCTAAAGACCAAGGCACATAGGATTTCTTTAAAATCTTTTTGTCTTTTCTAATTTACTATGTATTTCAAAATTTAGGTATAAAACTAACAATTTTTAAAAAATAAAAAGCAATAAATTTCATTCTTGCCCCAGTAAAGACTTCAGACAAGGCTGTTAAGCTGTGAAATTAGAGCAAATTTTGCAGGATGGGAAGTTCTTTGGCAATGACTCTGTAGATGAAACAGTCTAAAGTAACTTATTCATAAATAGACCTAGAAACTCTGCATCAAAATTCTGTTCTTCATTTACTGCACAGCAAACTGCTCAGCGAGAATTAAAATGTATTCTGCCTCTTAGCCTTAGGCCTCAGAGAGCAGCTGGTCACTCCCATTGCCTTTGGGTATCCTGCAGACTGATCCCCACTTGCCTAGTCAGCAAAAATCTCAGTACTTTTTCCCAGCAGGAATAAAATTTCCATGACAGAAGGGGAGGAGGAGAAGAGCACAAACTTTACTGTTTTTCTGTATAAAATCTTATCTTCATTGGAGGTACAATTACACTGGCAAAGAACTGAGGACAGCAGTGCCAAAATTGCCCCGTGAGGTGCAGAAAAGCTGGTAAAAAGTAAATCAGCCTGGTGGATGGCTGAGGAAAGCTGAAGGGAGAATAGTGGGAAGTTCATCTTGACCAGAAAGGACCTGCAAAATTCACTATCCTGTTGGGTGTGCAGTGGTCAGAGCAACATGCCTATGGATGTTTGACCTCACCATGAAACAAGATTGCCTGGATACAGAGCACAGTTCAAAGACTCAGCAGACACCAGAAGGTCTCCCAGTTATTTATGGACAACTTAGAAGCTGTCTCCTTTTTTAGGCTGCTTCTTGCTCAGTTTACTTGGTTCTTGCCTACTTCTGGTCACTTTTCTACTGTGTGTCTTCCTTGAGAACTCCCCACCTGTGACATGGCATATGCACATAGGGCCTGCCTGCAGAAACCTACACCCATTAAATAATAACAGCAGAAACCCTCACAAGCACGCTACAGCCCTGCTACTTCCACTTAGGACCTTTTTCAATGGCAGACAAAAGTGACAGCCATCTATCCTAGCATGAAACTGTATGCGGTGAAACTTTTATAAATGTGAAATTAGCCACCTGCAATAACTGTTGTAAAATTGTTAAATTAGTAATGGTGATTAGTCTCATTTCTTGCTATAATATCAGGGAACTAGCATGAAACAGCAGTAAAAAGACTCCAACATAGTTCAGAAAATAAGTGAAACCAAGTCTTGTTCCCTCAGTGAAATCAAAAACCTTGCTGAACTCACTGCAGGCCTGCCTGCTTGCAAGAACTTTGTCACCCTATATCCCCACTGAAATAGCACAAAAGGGAACAGGAAAGAGTGATCTATTTTTTAATGTCTGCTAAAAATTAATCTGGCATGAAAAGAATTACAAGTCATAAGATGTCACAGAAAACTGGAATGTTTAAGCTTAATAAAATCACAGATCCCAACCTCACTTTTTTTACAGTTTGAGACATCCGATCTTCAACATACATTTCCATCCTCTTCACTTAATTTAATGAAATGTGTGGAAGCACTGAATAAATAGCATGTCTTCACTCAAGCATGTACTGTATCACCGAAGGATCCACTTCCTCTGCCATCAGACTGGCGTGCAGTCTCTGGATGGTCGCTTTTTTCCCCAAACGCTGTTTCCACAGGACAAATGCAGCTACCATCTGAGACTGCAAGTTGTGAGGGTGATTGACTTTACATCGATAGATGTCAGTATGGGACAAACCCAAGCACAAAACTATATGCTCCCATTCAGGTCCCAGCCTCCTCGCCAGCTTGTTCAACTGCTGATCTGTCGGTGACATCTTCAAAATGCATGGTGCAACTTCAGTTATGTCTGTAAAAGAGAGACAGAAAAAGCATGTGTGTCACTAGGCAATGCTGCAAGAGTTAATGGGAGACATTGACAAAGGAGGGAATAAACATGAGCAAGGCTGAAGTGAAAGAATTAATTAATTAAAGAAAGAGAATACATATTTACCTAGAAAAAATAATTATGTAATGAACCAGAAGATTAATCAGAAGAAAACTATTGCTCAGTAGACCATGCTAGGGAGCCTTGTGATTTTGGACATCAGTAATCCAGACATCAGAACTGTACACCAAAGCCAAGACTTCCAGAAGTAATTATAGATTTCAGGATAGTGAACAAGAAAGGTTTTCAGGGAACCTGTTTCCAGCAGCCATCATCCTCAATGTGTTTGCAGCAGTATGATATAGTGACAAACATGGGACCAATAATTCCTTATTACTCCTATTCTGTGATTCCATTTATACACTTCAGAAATAACTTTGATCTCTTACTTAATAGGCATTACTCTTTTTTTCCTTCTGAGGGTTGTTCAAAGGAAATTCTGTCCTAAGATGCTACTTACCTATTCTGCCCTGTCATGTATAGCAAACTCATCTTGAGGAGACCAGCCTTGAGGGCTTTTCCTCTATTTGAATTAATCTATAAGCATGGTTCAGGTGAACCCAAGTGAACAGGGCATCAACAGTGTTCACAAATACAAGCTATGCTTCTTTATCCCTCAGCCCAGTTCTTGTAACACTCATGAAAGCAGGCATGTATGTGCCACAGCTCCATTCATCTGAGCTCCTTGAAGATGTTTTCAGGAGAATGCAAGGAGATCCCATTTTTTCTTAGAGATTTTTGCCTGATGTTTAGTCCCACAGGATTGTCCACATACCCAAGAGAATGCACTCTTCATCCAAAAAGATGTTTCACATTAAACTGGTACCTGAGGAGGACAGGATCAATTCAACTACCAAAGCAGCTTTCATAGGAAGCATTAAGATAGCTGTAATTATCATCAGTAAAAATCTTATAGGGACTGAAGCAAGCATTTCTTACAAACACAACTGATCTCTTTATGTGTTCCCTAGAATAATCTGGTGATTAAAATAAAATCCCAAAAGTATTCATACAAACAGTGTTAGTAGCCAAGTGAGAATACAGTGCTATTCAGAAACATGCTATGTGAGATCCAGCTCACCTAACTACAGATAACCCCTCTTGAACTAAATATGCTAGGATTAATGACTGCTGAGAAGAGAAACAGACTCTTCTAAAATACAAACTCTCTCACTGGAAAGAAGATTTCTAAAATAATCAGATTAATTAACTAAACTCCTCTAAATGTGCACATTTCTCTCCACTTAGTGTAAAAGGAGAACTGGGTATAAGCTCAAATGTTGACGCTGATGCTGTAAACAGCCAGTGCCAGTGAAATGATTCTCTTCCTGTAAGTTCAAACCACATGCCAGCATTTAAAAAGGTGCATTTAGAAAAGCAGCATAAAATACCTACAAAGCATATTTATTCTTCAATAGCTTTTGTGATCAAAAGCTGAAATGAAGAGTCAATGCAGTCTGCAATTGCTATTCTACTTCTCTTGCTGAAGATACTGCAAAAAAACACAGGCAAAATATCCCCTTGAAAAATGCTGATTATAGCCTGTTGGTCTAAAGCAGCAGACTCCCTACAGAAATGCTGCTTTGCAAAATCTAATTTATTGCTCCAATATCATGCTCACAGTCTCCACTACAGCAGAACAGCAATACCAGAAAGCACATTCCTTCATTTTATCAGAAGTAATTGTTTTCGCATAGAACACCCAGAGCCTGCAAATGTTTGTACAATTTCAGCCAAATAATACACAAGAACTATACAAAGCTGCTTTGAGTAAAGAGAAAATTGCTTTCTGAAGACTATTTAGGTCTCTTTGATCTTTTTGCCTCCAGACAGCCAAAGGAATCTGGGGCAAGTGCTGGTTTGTGGATAGGGCAGAGGATGCACAACTTCTGAGAAGGCTGAGCAATACCAGTGGGACTGCCCTATGCTGTCACATCACATGTGATACCAGTTTCACAGGTAAGTCAGGACAAGGCAGTGTATTTCATGAATGCAAATAGTTGAGAATAAAATAAATATAGCTACACTGTGCTGTCACCAACAATACTTTTTGATATTAAACCCTTTCCTTGGCTTATGGTCAGCTACTAAGTGTGTACCCACAGCAGTAATACCTGCCAGCCTGGGATTTTTGCTCTCACACTAAAGTTTTTATATGTCACATCCACTAGCAGAATGATTTTACGATACTGAAATGTGATCAAGAAGGAAGGCCTAACAATAATACATGTCAGCTTGTCCATCCAGCCTTTGATATTAGACAGGCTTTTTTTTTACTACAATAAGTATCTTGCGTTCAGTCTGTTATCTGCCCTTTAATTAGGATCAGAATAAAACCCATCCAGGAGATCTTTTCATCTTACGCTACCATCTGATTCTAATATGGATGTGGAAAACTCTGGGACAGAAGCCAAATGTTAAATTTAATACAAAGGACTGGTATTTCAGTCTCATTTTATTTTCTTTGATAGCTCATTTTCAGCTCTGATACAAAAACACAGAGGAAAATCGGAGATAAATATTACATGACAGACAATATTATTTAGAGGTATAGAGAAATATTTAGTGAGAACTTTCCGTTATGACAAATGCAAAATCACAAAAAGATCTGGGTAAATTCTAGGATTAATGTCACTCCTAATTCAATAAACCTAATGGTATTTGAGGTGAAATAGAAATGAGTTCTCTGTGCTCATGCCCAAACTGCTTTGCATATATTGCAAAAATATTAAAGATATCTTTTATTTTAGCTATGTTTACTACAAACTCTCATTTATAATCTCCGCTTGTCAGGAACAGCCTGAGGGAGGTAATGAGATTAGAGAAAAAGTTTCAATTATGCAGATCCTGCAGTTGCATTTGAAAGGTACTTTTAGGATACTGAGACCTCATTTTTGAAAAAAAAGGTCAAGTTTTTCTTGTTCTAGGTGGGTCTGATGAGTAGGTGTACATGCTTCTGTCAGGCAAGTGTTTCTGCTTAGCAAAACAAGGACTGCACTGTTAAAAATGGGAAGAAGTGGAAGAAGTGGGGCTTGGGGCACCACCAGAGGGTGTTGAGGGTTGCTCTGGAGTAGGTAACTTGTGCTGCTGTCACCTCCACCGAGAACACCAAATGAAACACTGTGTCCAGCTGTGACCATGGTCTGGGCTGCAAGGTGCCAGCGCCACATGCTGCAGAGAATTAGAGGCTGAACTCTCACTGCTCATGCTGAAGCCACTAAGGTCCTGAGCAATGAAGAGCCAACACCTCTGTGCTGGGGAGAGAGGCAGCCTGGTGCAGAACTTCTCTCCTGGGACCACCAGCCAGCTGGCTGGCATGGTTCTTGGGACTGTGAAAATCCCCTTCCCTAAGGCTGGAGATGGGAAGGACACTCTTCACTCTGGCTGTGAAGCTGAAACTGACCCAGAGAAAGATCTGCAGCTCCTTCTATTCAAAGCTGTAGCATGAGGGAATGTGCTTCTCCCCATTGCTGGTGAAGGAAGCTCATCCACACTGAGCTTTATCCTAATTGTTCCAATTAAAAAACAGGAGACGTTGACAACTTCTGGCCTGTGTGCACATCTGTACTTCCAGACCACTGCACAAAACAGGAGTTACAGTGGTGCTGGTGAGTGTGGACAGGAAACACAAGATATAGATATAAATAGTATCACAGATACAGACCAGACAAAACAGTCACCCAGATAACAAAGATACAAAAAACACAGGGGGAAAAGGCAGACAGTCACCACTTTTGCATTTCTTTTTCTTCGGAAACTCTGTAGCTTTAAGTAGGAGACTACAAGAAGATAGTGGAAAAATCAGGGGGATGGAAAACAAGCTCACCTTAGCTGTGTCTCACTTGGCACAAATGGAAGGATGTAAGATAAAGTCCACACAGGAGACAGCAGCAAAAGGAGCTGAGGCATTCACTGCTGGATAACCTGCAAAATACCCAGCTGATTCCTCAGAACTACTGGGGACCAAAATGCCTTACAGTTTTGCCTAAAGGGCCCTTCTCCATGTATGTGTGACTTCTTTGTGCATGACCAAAAGCATTTGTTGGAGTTTCAGATAGATTTCTCTGTGAAATCAGTACATTTTAACACAAACTCAACTTTCTGGCTTTTGCTCCCCGCTGTGTAAAAGGGACTTGGATGGAAATTGCACCTGAATCCAAATTGCTGAAAAGATCTCAGTCAGTTGCTGCCTAATCCTACGAGAACAATGCTACAGGCAGTTCAGAAGACAGTTGAAGAGTCAGGGATATATTATGGCCCATCTTTTATCTAATAACTAATAAACCTGTCTGTTGGGAAAGGTGTTTCTGCAGACTGGTCTTTGCTTCCAGCACTGCCTCTGTATTTTATCCGCTTAAGAGGACCATGTACATACTTGTTGGATAAGACAAGAAGGACCCGTGGAAGGGGAAATGGGAATCCAGCTGTCTCTTGAGTTGCACATTCTAATGCCCAGACATACTCCATTTCTCCTGGTAAATCATTACAGAAAAAATATAAAGATTTCCCTGGGAAGGGTCAAGAATGCTTCCTAGCCTCCAGAACAGCACCGGCTTGAGAGAAAACTCTCCTGGGAATCAAGGAGTATGCTGAAATCAAGCATGCAAGAGCTCTTGGCAGGAACAATGCTAGGAAAATGCTCTAATTTTTATATAATGACATCAGAAACATGTCGGTGAGTCTGGTCTCAGACCCTGCAAAACTGGAATGGGACTGTAAAAAGGAATAACTACTTGGGCATGCATCTGGCCACAGCATCTCCTCCTGCTAGGTGTATGGAGTCCTTCAGTGATCTGGACTCAAGACGCTAACTATTGTTCACTTAATCCTCTTATCAGATACTAGTCATGATTTCTGAAGAGTTCAAAGCAAGCATTTCAGAGTCCTCTTTAATCATCTTTTCTGGCATCTGGAGAACAGTTCTTCCCTGAGAAGTGGTAAAGTTAGATTAAGAGGTTCTACAAGCAGCAAACCAAAGAAGCCTCACTTCCTCCCCAGGATGTGAATCCTACAGAGCTAACTTCAGGTCTTCTCCAGCTGCTTACCTGTTCTCAAGACACTCATGAAAGTGCTCCTTTCCTCAACAGCAAATAGGCAGGCTTCTTGATGTTGGATAAGAGGTTCAGAAGCTACTAGGGGTACATGCATGTACACAACACCCCACAGCAGATTAGCACATGGCCCTGGTTACTAGAGAAAATTCAGCTAAAAGGGACTCTGGAGCTCCCCAGAGCCATCATGGCTAACATGCCATCAGTGGCATGTGGGGCACTTCAGCTAAAGAAAAACATACATAATACTGAATTTAGTGTGAGGTTCTGCTTCCCTCCAGCCCATTCATTTAACTAGCCTGAGCCACAGACCCAGCACTGGGTACAGAAGGGGCACGGTTGCCAAGGCTGTGTGTTGTGTGTTTTGGCAGTTGTGCTATGTTACAAAAATTATTTACTGACTGAATGTCACAACAGTAAATAACTTGCATATAAACAGGTATATCTGCTTTAGAGTAAAATCCCCTTGTCATGAGCACAATAGTGAGAGTGTGTCATGAACAAAGACAGCACTTGGCAGATCAGGACAGGACAGGCTTTCATGAGCAGCAAGAGCTGCAGAACCTGAACTGAAGGACACTACGTAACGCTCCTGGAGAGACTGGAGATTTCTAGGAGCTGCAACCTCCCTGAGCTGCTAGAGATGCTGGATGAAAAGAATAGCAGAGAAGAAACTTTTTGAGGGATCCCAGTAAATGCCACAGATAATTGAAGTAAAATGCAAAATTATGGTGGAGATCCTGGTGAGAAGGCTAGAAAAAAAAGAAGTTGTTGGGTAACTGCAGGGGATTGCTTGGCTTGATTTGTTAGAAAAGAAGATGAAAGGTTACAGTAAGTCTCCATTTGTAAGCTGCTCTGCTGCTTTCTTGTTCAGCTGTTCTCTCTCAACACTGTTAACAGGTGAAACTGCAGGCAAATGCCTGTCTCTTCCTACATCACATTCAAATTCATAAGCCAACCTGCAGCCATGAAGGACTGGAGTGCCAGACAGGAAATTATCACATACAATACTTGGCATGTCTTCATGGAGTGTCCAGCACTCAGTCCTGCCTGTGCAAGTCAGAATTGTCATGAAGGATTATAAGGTTATTTCATTTCAGTGAACTTTAGGATCCAATTTGGGATCTGTTTAAACACAAGAAACAAGTTCAAATTGCTAATCAATGAAATCAATGAAAAAGAGTAAAACAGACTATCCAGAAACCAACCCCTACTATATAATTTGGGTGTTATTTTTTAATCTTGTTGTCATTGTTGCTAATTAAACACCAGACTGCTTCAAAGGCCAAGAAGGGAACATTAGTATTTTGCAACAACTCCAAATAATCATGCTCCAGAGAACATGGAGAAAGTATTTCTCTTCTAGGTATCAGCACATACGTATCTTCTATGCATCTGCAAACTGCACTCAGTTTGCATCTGCATCTGCACTCAGCCCATCCAAAGTCTACTCAAACCCACCAGATCTGCCTCCTGGTTTCAGTTGGTTTTAAAGAGTGTTTGATGAAGGAGTGAGAAAAACTGAACTGTACTATTTGCAGACAGATACCAGACCCCATAAGAGATATTTTTCCATATATAAAGTTAGTACACTCAGCTAGAATTCACTTACAGAAGAAGAGTAAAATAACTTGGAGAAGTTGTATAGCTTTCTCCTGCTTTTAAACACGTGCATAGCTGTTTCTGTCTCTCCTGCCAAATGTGAGCAGTGAGCAGCTACACAGGTAGCTGCAAGGTGGGAGGCTGTGACAGCTGTTCCACTTGTTTGTGCTGGTTGCCCCCTCTAAAGGCTCCTGCTGACTACCAAAGAGATGCCGACCTCCTTCATCCCATTTCAGGCTACTTGAGAACACCATCTGATGATGACTACCAAGCAACAGCTGATCTCTGTTCTCTGCTTGGGAAATCCAGATTCTTCCTCCCACAGAGTAGACTCTGCATGGGGAAATCCTGGTGATGGAAAAATCCTGGTGATGGAAAACTTGCACCTTTGTAGAAACAATAGATCCAATATCTTCTTAAGAATATATACTATCTTTCCTAATGCAATCCATTCAAATCTTGGCCAGTTAAATATCCAGAGTAACATACAGAATGGAAGATCTACAGTGAAAACACTGAAAGATAAACATCCAAAATAAAAAATATACTTTAAAAATCAGTATATTTTTTTTCAGCTGACCATGTTACAGTAAAACAAATCTAACAGAGAATTTTATGAGTAGTCATGCTTCATAGTTTCTGTAACTTGGTAACTTCTGATCTGATGAATGCAAACATTATATATGGAATTTGCATTAATAAAATCAACTTCTGTCAATTAGTGATCATAAAACACGTACTTGTAAGCATACTTCTGTCATGGTAATTTACATCTCCAAGTATCTTAATTAAATTACGAAAGGTACTAATCAAGATGAAAGCAAATATGAAATACATTTTTAAGATTGGCTCCATTCCTCCTCATTGTGCTGGTTTTTATGACTTGCAGTAAAATATACTAATTTCTCTGTCTTATTTTTAATAAATTGGAATCTACCATACATATGACTGCCAATATGCAGAATAAATTGAGACCATGATCCTTTGGTAATCAAATTGATGGCACTTCCCTGAAGTGAAGCATAATCCACCTCAGGTACCAAATTCAGCTCCTTCCTGCTGAAAGCTAGCTGGGACTCTGTATTAGTGGTGTAATTAAAAAGTACATAGATCTTCATTTGTTGGCAGCCCTTCTCCTCTGTGAGCTCTAAAACACCACACTTCATGACATTAAGTACATTTTGGGTATTAGGGTAAGAAAAACAGCATAAAATTTTGTAAATTAACAGGCAATTCAAGAACACAAATGTTTCTATTTTGGCTCAATACCAGCAGCTAATTCATATATTCTTTATCACTTGCTAAGGACTGCCTAGTAGCTGCAGATGGGGAAGCAGACTGGTAAATCTGAAACATAAACATTCAGATTTCACGACAAAAGTTTTTAGTTGTATTCCCACTATTCAGTTTCAGTTGCTACACAGTTTTCTTGAACATTTTTTAATCTGCTGCTGCATACCATGAGATCAAGTAATTAATTTCATGAATAAATGGCTGTTGCAGATGCATGCAAGGAAAAGAGCACCTATGCAAAGTAAACAGAAACACAACATAATATAACGTCTACTCTTTTCAGGCAGGATGACCTAACACTACAGGCAGTGCTGGATTTAATCATACTGTGGCTTTAGACCTTGCATTTTATGTTGCTCTAGGCACTGATGTAGAAGTAAAATTTGCTTGATATTTCCTATTAATTTCTATATTGTTATACATAAGCGAGCAATATGCATGAATACTGAAATCACAGCTAATGATGGCATCTTTGCAGTGTACCTTTGATATAAATGCATGAACAAGTTCAGCATGCAGCAATACACTAAGGGAAAAAAGAAAGATCTACTCAATTGTTAGGTTCTGTGGAACATTGAAGCTTTCAGGAGCTACTAGACAGCACAAAGACACCTGCTAGTCTGAAAGAGTAGAGAGTTTTTGTTTTACAGGCCAGCAGTCACACCAACAGTCAAGCCTACAAATAATGCTGAAAAAAATCAAATTCTGAAGAATGTCACTTCATTTCTATAGTTTTCAATGCTCTGCAGTTCCTAGTGAATTGAATGGTGTTTGATAATACAGAACTTTCAACCATTAATTATAGATCTGAAGCCCACAGAGCTCAAATTTATCTTAGTCAAGTTTCTTCTCCATGCCATCATAAATAAAAAAAAATTATCAGTGGGTGATTGTATGAAGTTGTGATGATCATAAAATACATTCATATTTGTTGTAGACTTCTTATGGTATCATAGGAGGCAAATGTTTACCCATGTGGGTTGGGCAGCTCTGACAGATTAATTCACCCACACTAAGTGAAAAACAAAACTAACTAGAGCAATTAATGATTGTTTTGTCAGTGAGGTGACAAAATCATCATGCAACTTTTGTCAGGGGATTGGAAGCTAACTTTTTTTGACAGACGTTACTTGAATGCTTATTTCAAAAAGCCTGAGCTGTCTTTCAAAGAGCTGAGGCAAGTGTTAATCCTGCTGCTCCTTTGCATGCAAGACTCAAAGACTCTTTAGGCTTTTAATATGATGAGTACAATAAGTGAGTAAACTTTTTTTACTATAAACTTTCCTATCAAGAAATCTTTCTATAAGCTACAGCATTTCAGCAATAAAATCATGTGCTTGAACTTTAGCTATCAATATTCCTTTCATGCAACAACAACAACAACGACACTACAAGTATGAAGGACTGTTTTCTTCTAAAACAATAATATATCACACATGTTTCCCTTGCAGGACTTAAACTAAATGTGACAATAAGCCATTATATTTAGCCTTGATAGAACTCTTCATTCCTCCTCAAGTTTTTTTTTCCTCAAGTTGGCTCCTCTTTTTTGTTTTGGCTCGAGTCATTAGAAATATCAGAATCAAAGATCTGCATGACAGATGGAGCTCAGTTGTGAAGAATGCCTTTGGCTGGTGAGGATCTTTGCCTGGCAGGTGTCAAACCAAAATTAATACTGCACATATTATAGCAAAGTGAGACTGCGTTCCTTCCTGACCACAAACATATATTAATAGCACGAGCCACTCACAGCAAGCTAAAACAGTACTATCATTCTGCTGAATCCTCCTCTGCTTGGCATTTTATTTAATCACTTACATCCATGCAAAACAAGTAAACAAAGTGCAACAGGTGAGTTTAGTGTCTCCTTACAGACATTTTGCATAGGTGTAAAGACTTCACAAAATGCCATAAGCGACATGGATGTAGACCCCTCCTGGTTTCTTTTCTTCTTCCATTTTTTGCATCAGTACTCTAAATGCTTATGAACTTTAGTAGACTTTTTGACATTTCAAAATACACAGGAAAAAAAAGGTAGTGGTACTAAAATACACTGCTCAGCTACCATCAGTTGCTGTGCCTGGCTTGCCAAATGCAATTCAACAGCCTGAGTCAGAAGACAGAGCTTTCCATAGGTGTCAGGAAGGAGGGCTTCAGGTGGCGTCACTTGCGTCTCTCCATTTTCAGATGAATGGAAGGCTTAGCATCACAACCAGCCCTCTCAAGTGCCAAGTCAGTCAAAGAAACCAATTTAGAACCTCATGGCAGGTTTCACAGATCCATACTGTCCAACAGCAATTTTAGCTGTCCAATAGGACCGTAATTTTAGAAGGTCACAACCACAAGACTTTTAGTTATCTGTAAAGCAAACGTGAGAATGCATTTGTGTGTGTGTGCATATAAATATAAATAAATATATGTGTATATATGTACACACACACACACACATTTATATGTATGCGTGTATGTATGTATGTACATGTATACACAAACCTCCCTAATTTTTCAAAATCTTAATTAAAATATATGGAAGTCTGAGATATATGCAAGTCAAATTCATTCAGTTTTTAAAATTTCATTTCCACAAATTGGTTATGGATCTGTCACCTGATCCTGGTAGGAAAAGGGTAAAAATGGGAGTGTGGGTGAAGTAATTTCCGAAACCAAGGTCCAGAGAGCACTTTACACCAGCAGGAATTGGATGAGCACTTCTTTTTCCTCCTTGAGTCAGCACTGACAGAACAGCCTGCACCATGTGCTCAGCAGTGGGGCTCGTGGCTGCCCTGTGACATGGCTGGTGCCGGGTGACACAACACGCTGATCCTCTGCCGTCACTAGAGATCCCAAGACAGCACGGAAAGCAAGGAGATGACTCACAGCTGCAACCATGCACTCGAGGGCTAAGGACCCAATTACTCCACTACTCACTCAGGAACAGCATTATGCCAAAGGAACTGAAGTAAGTTCAAAATTAAACAAGGTATTAGCAAACATTTGCATTACTTAGGCTGTTTGTAGAAGATTTATGCTACTATTAGTGGGATGATTCATATGCAAAAACTTAAACATCTGAAAAAATATTTTCCTTAAACAGTTAATTTTCATGTCTCATGCATAGACAATGTTTTCCCTCTTAGTTTTGTAGTTTACTAGCTGCCAAACTTTGATCCAGAATTGAAATTTCAATCATTTTGGCTTTTGTACCTAATGAATCAGAAATAAAAATGTTTTAACAACAGAATGAAAAGGCTGGAAGATTGACAGACCATAAAAGATTTGTTATACTTGGTTTGGGATTTTTGCACAGCTATGTCTAATCTAAGTGAGATTGAAACAAAAGTAAAAAGCAAAACTAAAAACTAGACAAATCTCTTCTGTCCCACAGATGCAGATATACAAGTGATATTAGTGTCCTTGAAGGAAACAAACCTGAAATCCTGCTACAAACAAAAGAAAATGACTGTTATTTCCTTGACAACTGTTCCTGACATCACAGGAACCTCTTAGAGGTAACAATGGAAAACAAATTTAAGAAAGGATTTTTTCTTTGCTTAAGCAAATATCTTTTAGGTTCTACAAACTCAGAAACAAAGAAATCAAGAGGCTTTCTTCATAATGCTGAAAATTTTAGCACCAGAACTGTAAACATCAGCTGACTTTATTAAAGAAATCAAACACACACCTTGAAATTAGCCTTCTAATTGATTTGCGGGTTAGGGTGAAGTATTTTGACCCTCACATTCAACATGTAACCTTATTTTGTGTGTGTGCTCCTCAGAGAAGAGGTACATGACCCGGCAATGCAAGGTTAACACATTCTACAGAAGTGGTTCTACCTCAGTTTCCCCTTTGTGGAAATGCACCACACCACATCAGCATATGAAAACTCAGCTGTGTTGTGCAGAAACCACACAGTGCCCACCCACCTAACTGAGCCTTCCACCTGCACCTTAGTATGTGGGAATATCCTAATGACAGAGGGTTCATGTACAAGTTTACAAGCACCAAGACAGAAGACAGATGAAAATTTGGCTGCAATTCTTTGTTGTTCTCTGATCTTGGGAGATTCGAGCTTTCTAAGTTTGTTACAGAGCCTAGGAATTGTATGCTAAAGCCACAAGACTGAATATTTAAGTATATTTATTCAGTTTTGTTGATTGAAACTGGAGGCTTCTTATCTACTCAAAAGAGGTTGACAAGAAGATGAAGGTACTGCTACAACTCAGGCTTTTCAAGACATGCAATTTACCAGGCATTACATAGTGATATTTATACTGTATTTGAGATATTTGAGAACTTCAGGCACCCTGTGAAAAATCCTTACTTGAGGCATCTTGGCATTTATACATATATAAAGATTTTCATGTTTAAAATTGCCAAGTAAATGGGAATAGTCAAGCTGAAAACTGTAAAGAGCCTTCCTCTTTTCAGGAAGATCTGTGCAGGCAGATTTTGAGATTTGGGACAAGAATCCTAGGATCACCTCAAGAAGCCACATCTCCTTTTGAAACAATCCAGGTCTCAAGCATTTGACAAAGAGACTCAACAGACCCCCTCTGTAAACCAAGCAAGGAAAATAGAAGCCATTTTTAATACAGTTCTTTGTGTCATGCAAGTATTTCCACATGCAAGTAGAGAAACTCAGTCAACCAAAGATGCCTGTGTCTGTAAGGCAGGAACACAGCTTTTTCAGGGAGCAAGTCTGTTTGGAACAGCTGAACAAAAGCTTGCTGAAGGAATTTCAAATAACATAGAAAATTGTCTCAGATACACAACTGAAAAAAAAAATAGCTCTGTAAACCCACAGAATGCTCTTTTAAAGACCCTAAGGAACACAGCTTGAGAGACTCTATCAAATAAGATCAGTCAGAGATACATGCAGAGACAGCAGGAGGCAGCTGAAACAATCTGCAGCACAGCTCTAGTGCTCATCAATCTCCGAGAAAAAAGATAATTACTGCATGAATGTGCACATTACACCAAAGCACAAAGCCAAGGAAAATACATATCTCTGCTAGAAAGAGAAGGTGAGAACTCCTCAGGTTTTGCACAGTGCTCTACAGCTCTGTATATTCCAATCCAGTATACTTTCTTTGACTGAAAACACAGCTGTGGCTCTAATTTTGAAGTCCACATTTTTCTGTGGGAATCATTAAATGTAACATCTTTGTCCTGTTCAAGAGAAAACAAATTCATTTCTATTTTTTTATTCCACTGCAGCCTTAATTTAATTGTGCAACATTTGCTTTAGAAAAATATTTGAAGATGTTTTAGATATGACCTCATTTATACACCATCCCAGGCTTTCCAGGAACTCGGAACCATCAGCCTTTCTTGTATCTGAACTACTGTATTTTATGGCTTCCACGCTGTACTGTCTGGATGCTCCCCGAGCAACCAGGGAGGGGAGATGTTCTGCTAAATACAAACACTTAGGGAGGGGAGTTTGCAGTCTCAGGTGTGGGTTGTGAAAAAGGCTTTGTATGTATTAGGTTATGTACACAGAGTTTGCCATGATTATGTTAAAATAACTCCAAAGAGCTGGGCCTCCACATGTCAAAAAGGAAGAGTATCAGAAGAGCCAACAGCCCAGCAGCTCATCTATCCTGCATTTCCCACTCATGATCACAAATTTGAAAGATGCCCATATTCAGATACTGCTGGAGCCCTGCTTGCCTCCGCAGTTTTAATCAAAGAAGCTAATTGACCGGGTCCTAGAAAGGTAAATATATAGGTTATCCCAAATAATCTTGAGTAAGGAACTGAGCATAATGGAATATGGAAATCCACTAAGGTGCTGATAACAAAAGGGAGCAGACAACCAAAGGGGTCACTTGCTATTTGAGTCAGAAAGGCTGAAATGTTATGGAAACAAATAGGTACATATATAAACCTCACCTCTACTCTGCCAGCTGCTTCACACAGAATTTTAAGGCATTGAGTTTAATATGGAAAAACATACCTTTGATTCAAATTCTGATGTCTGCATTTACACAAAGTGATAGTTTTTCCAGGACAGTTCACAATGTAGATTCCTTTTTGTCTCTTAGCACTGGCTTAGTCTGTTCCCACCTTCTATCACCTTCTCAATCTCTCTTCTCTTCCCTGCCTCATGTTGCAATTGCTGGAGGATTCTGGTGCTGGGACACTGTGCTACCACAATGTCCACCCACCACAGAAAGGCAGCTGGTCTCTTCCCCAGCCCATGCTGGGCAGGCATGCAGCCCTCCCACTGGATAGGTGGACTTGTCTGTCAAAGGTATGTTGCAAGTTTTTCCATGACAAAAATCCCCTGCTACTTTTAAGAAGTGCATTTGTTTTCTTCTTTTTCTCCTCCAACTTTTTCTCTCCTTCCCCCACTTTTTGAGCAGGAAGGAGAGTGACAGGGAGAATAATGATGTCCTCAGCTTCTGTTGGAAAAAACCCACAAAAATTTTCCACCAAAAGTGATTTTTTTTCTGGTTTGTCTTTTTTTTATTTTTTTAATTTTTTTTCCTTGTTTTTGTTATCTGTGGGGTTTTTTTTTTGTTTGTTTGGATTTTTTTTTTTTGCACAGTTTGGTTCAGAAACCATGTTTTAAATTTAAATTTCCTAAATAAGGGTCCAGTTAATGCTGTCATTTTGTGTGGAAGGTAGTGACCTGGTACCTCTGTTTCACTTAGCAGAGATTGCCGCTGTAAGTGTTGCAAGAGGTCAGCTTGAATTTTTCTCTTGAACTTTTGTATCTTTTCAAACCTCTTTGCAGGGTTTCAGTTGTATAAATCAAGCCCCATATTCCAGTGTGGACGGACAGCTTGTCAGGCTTGCTTTCTGCCAGTTGGCTCTGCACTTCACAGTGTTAATTCCCACTGGCTCCACATGTTCGAGAAGAAGGAAGAAAATCACTGGTGAGCAAAGAGAGGACCGGAGCAGGCAAAAGCTGCAGTGGCCTTCCCATGCATGGAGAGAGCATCACAGGGGGGTGCAGCAGGTAATGAAGAAGAAAAAGTGTGTGTATGCACCACACACTGTCTTGGTGTCAACTCAGGAGTCAGCCTTGTTTCCTGTGCGCTTTGTCTGAGCAGATGGCAAAGCATGATGGCTGCTGGGTTAGGATTCTGCTGCCAAACCAGCCCCCAGCTGTTTTCAGACTGCTGCTCTCTTTACCAATGCAAAAATAGTCATCTCCCTAATTCCCTCCTTCAAAGTATTATTTTTGGTATTACAGGAGCATATACCTAGCCAGACTATATAATTAACATTACACAATTTTTAATTATCTACCTACAACCATCTTCCTGCTCTAACTGGCGATGGTGGTGTTGAAGGGAGGTTGTTTTGCTGGGGTTTTTTTTGAGACTACTATGAAAATCTGAATTCCTGGGTAGAAACTCACTTGGTACAGAGCCTGCACTACCAAGTGTAGAAGGTGACCCATCACTCTAGCTGTACCACACCTCCCATGGAAAAAAGCTTGTGACATTGTGACACAGAAGCAAGCCCAAACTTCATTTGCAATAGCAAATACATAAGGCAGGAGTGTTCTAGAAAAGACAGTGACAGAAACACATACTTATTTAATTTATTCCTTTGTCAGCTGGGGTTTCCTCATTTATTTTTGTCCAGGAATGTCCTATAAGACTAGGTTTTTAACTGACTAGGACCCTTCCATCAGAGTCTCCAAGTTTGTGCTCCACAGGGCAGCACACCTTCCTTTGGGTATCACTGCTTCTGGCAGCGCAAAAAGGCTCACTAGCACAGCAAGGTGTAACTCCATGCCACCCTGACCCAGGAGCAGGGTGTGGGCCTCCTGAAACACAACAACTATCTACAAAACATGAAACAAGTGAAAATCCAACTCCATGACCTCGTTAGCACAAGTAAGTTCCAGACAAACCAACACAAATACAGCTCTTGGATACATGAGTTTTGGGGATAAACAACCGTCATCCTCTTTGCTCCATACCTCTGAGTTTGCTTGCTCCTGGAAATAGCGGAAGGAACACCCCAACTGCGTGTATACGCACGCACTTCTCAGCAGACCAACAGCAAATGTTGATCCAGCAACTATAGCTGGAACACAGCAACCCTACACCAGCAATAAAGCACCACTGGGTCAGATGTTATGGTGTCAACCCAAATTAAGCATCATGAAGCATGCATCAGCCAAGCCAGCAGCCCTCCTTAGCTTCAGTAAACCCTGAGCTGTGCTATGTGGAATTGTTGCTTTCCACATGGAATATCTCATTTAAAGCAGGGGCAGCCACAGCAACTGCAATAGCACTACTGATTTTTGATGTGATAAGCTGTATTTAGAGCAGGAAAACATTGCTCTGTGAACTGACAAGCAAGCCAAACAATGAGCGATAAAGTCATGAGCTTCAGGTTTTAATACCTGGTGTCAGTCCCATTTCCCAAAGCAAAGGGTAGTTTATGTACATTGTAGACATTTTCTGTCTGAAGCAATACTAACACATAATCTCTTTATTTATACAGCCCATGAAGTGTCCCCACCCACACAATGGTCTGATTCTAGATCCACCCTACTGTTGTTTGTGGGAGGAAATCCAGGTGTGTTGCAGAACCAATGGGTCCTCATATTCAGACAACGTGATTTCTTCCTCACAAGGCTCCAAGGTTCTCCTAGACCAATTTTAAAAAGTGAGAGGGCAGGAATAGGAGGGAATGGTAGACAGATTTGTGGTGGAACTAAAAACTCAGTATTTCTTGAGTCTTTGTCATATGCTGTAATAGCAAAATCATGCTTCCTGTCTTCCACATAAACAGCAAACCTTTTTTTTCAGGGTACGAGATCATTAGGAAATTACCTAAGCTCACCTTACTTTGGTTTCTTCCCTCACTTGGAAACATAATTTCAAAAAAAGATCAGGCCATTAAATGTAGTCTGGATTATTGTTTCCAAATACTCCTTTCAGCATGGAAAGGACCAACCATGGAATAACCAAGCAAGTCACCCTCTTATGCAACAGGCAAGAAAACTATTTGTGCTGGTACACTATGTTTTTAATTCCTCTGAAGGCTGCTTTCCCCCAGGGAATTCCAGTAATCTGACTGATTGAAGTGTGTTTTGACAAGTTATAACAGTCCAGAAAACCCACTTATGAAATTACATCCTGGTAGCATCTTCCAAAGTAAACTGAAATCTTGGTATCACAGCTCATTTTGGAAAGTACTGTGCCATATCTTTCATTTGTTATGAGAACATAGGTTGAGTTTTAGGTGTAGATAACAGGTGGTGTTACACCTATTGATGGTACAGCAAGATGTAATCTTCCCCTGTACCAGGTTTTTGTACCAGCAGGGGCCCCATGGATCATCTCCTGGGGAACTGACAAGAATAAAACCATACAATCTTAATATATTCCTATTTCATCTACTTTCTTTCACTTCAGGTGAACACACTGTAAAGTCATCAGCTCATCCTGAAGCCTGTTTGTCCATTCCCAACCAAGTAAATCAGAACAAGATGCCAGTGTAGATGTCAGCCTGTTGGAAAGACAGGAATATTAGCAGAGTCTAAGGAGCAGAGTCTAAGGACCAGGCAATGTTATGCTGAGAAATTCTTTTTATTACTCACTACCAGCAGTGCCTGCAGGCAGCCAGTCACGTGCCACATGCCAGGCACAGCACAGGGTTCCCATCATGTAGGTTTTCTCTGGTTACACCACTACTCCACAAGCCTACCAGTCTCATACTGTATTTTGCTTGCCACTGCCACGGAGAGAAGATATTTGACTGTGTTTGAAACTCTTATATATAAAGAATTTAGGATTCAGAGGGAAGAAGCTTTAAAATGCTAGAAGTGACAACATTTTGGGAAGTGGGTCCCAGAAAGTATGGATGGAACAACCCCATTCTGTCCCTGGGCTCAGCTCCAGCCCCAGATGAGTTAGAACGTCCTGGAGATACCTACTAGGAAGACAAAGGAGACAGAGGCACTGAAAAGATAGAAAGTCCCACACTAACACATTGCATTATCCATATTTTTCTTCCTGAATATCCCAAAACAGAAAACAGACAGATTTTCTGTAGAAGTTACCAGGATTTATTAAAGACAGGATATTGATATGAAACATTCATGACCCTCAACTTAGCAGTATTTCTCTTGGATGGGGTAACAAGGTAAATTTATTACACATCAGTGCCAAGAAGCTCATAATAAAAATACAGATTATAGTTCTCAGACTCATCAGCTCAAACCAGATATTGTTGAAGAAACAGTCCAGCACGAAGAATGTCTCATAAAATACTTGCACTACCAAATCAACATATGAAATATATATTTTATCCAACTATAGGATACAAAGAAAACAATTTGATTTAAAGACCCTGACACAAAGGCAGCCTGTGAAGACATGAGAAGGAGACCCCTTGTCATGTTATCCCAGGTATGGAGTGTGCAGAGGAAGGTGATAGATATGTTAGACATGGACAAAGCAAGCAGAGATTTTATAGCATCCTGAGCTGATGATATTACAAGACATTAAATTAATTAATAAAGCATGAATAAAGCAAGATAGAGAAATACTGCAACTTCTTGGAAAGCTAAGCTTCAGCAAAGGTTCAGGCAGATCACAGCCACAGCAAATCTTTACACCGATTTTACCCATATAATTTAGCCCCCTTTCCTCTTCCATTCCTGAGCTTCATTTAGTTTCTTTATTGGAACATATATAGTGAAGAATCAGTAATTGAGGACCAATTTATTAAATTCCTGATAGTGAGATCTAAATATTTCATTCTGCTTCTGCTGTACTCCATAGAAAAGTAAAGATATCTCTTCAAAATGGTCCCAGAGCTTGCCTTTGTGGCATCTGCGTGGTCTGCATGGCTCCAGGAACACCTAACACATCAGCCTGCTGTGAAAGGAGGACCTAATATGTCCTTAGGTTTTGAAGATTGAAGGCATTGTAACTGCTGAAAGTTTCCATAAATCAGAGTATAACAGTCCTTTAACAACTCGTCTCTTCTCATTTCCAGACATACTACCAAGAGGAAAAATTTATTCTGCCAAGGATTTCCAGTGTTTCCAATTCCTCACTTCTTCCATCTCATTCTCAGGAAAAACAAAGCAAAGCCAAAAAAACACAACCCTCCCCCAAATTCCCAAAACAAAGAAAAATTAAACAAACAAAACAAGTAAGCACCACAGTGTTTCTAACTGCCTTCCAAAATACAACAAACAAAAAAGCATTTAAAATTATTTTAATTTGGGAAAGTTACTAACCATGAGATCTCTAGTGTGTGTCTGCATTTAATAGAGAATGTAATGGAAAAAAAAATAAAACTTTAGTGACCATCCAAGAAAGATTTCATGAAAAACAGGGTGGAAAGGAGTTTGTTTGGATTTAATGTTTCCCCAGAAGCATCTCTAGTCCAAACATTACACCACAGGTCAAATGGAGGGGAGCCAGAAAGTGGAACACTTTAAAAATAACCCCTAAAAAGGAAAGTGAAAGTGGCCAGTCTAGTTAGAATCACAGAATGGTTTGGGTTGGAAGAGACCTTAAAGACTCTATAGTTCCAACCCCCCTGCCATGGCCAGGGACACCTTTCAGTACAGCAGGTTGCTCAAAGCCCCATCTAATCTGGCCTTAAATACTTCCAGGAACAAGGAATCCGCAACACCTCTGGGCAACCTCTTCCGTCGCCTTATCACTGTCACTAAGAACTTCTCCCTAATATTTAATCTAAACCTACCCCCTTTCAGTTTGAACCCACTCCCCCTTGTTCTGTCACAATACGTCCTTGTAAAAAGTCTCCTTCCAAGTTCCACCTTTTGTGAGCATGAAATGGATATTCTGTGATAAAAAACAAATTAGGGCTCTGGTACCATCACTGAATATCAGTAAATACTGCAACCTACACATAGGAAGTTCAACAGAAAAATATATGTTCTGCTTGTAAAATTCTTCCTGACTGGTACTACTGCTTTCAAGGAAACTTACGTTAAAATACTCCAGTTTGGAACTGACAGTTTAAAATACTACAAACTATCTTCAACCCTCTATTGTAGCCCTTTCAAGATGCCTCCTTGCAGACAGAGAAGCTCAACAAAGCTTTCACATGAGACCACCTACTAGCAACATCAGTAAAACTGTATGGGGCAGGTGCCTTGGTAATATTTTATAGCAATAAAGTTCATCTTGCCAGTCTGTTTCATGCATATTAATACTCACTTTATTTTAGATGTTCCTTCCAAATGAAGGAAAGTAACCTGTTCAATGTCTGATAATGCTCAGACACTGCATTGTGATGTTCATGCAAGTTCATTTCTCCTTTATATCATTTCCCTGGATCTCAAGGTTGAAGATGCTGAGAGAAGAGAGAAGGATGATGTTGAGCACTAAGGCAATGGAACGTAGTTATATGTTGTCCCAGTAGATCTCACAGGCAGCCCTTGCAATTTCATCGATGCCTGTCAAATTGTCAAGATCACAAAATGCCTGGAAGGAAATTTTTCCCTCTTCTCCAGCTGCTCTTTGAGACAGAGATGTGTGCCATTTAAGGGGGAACCAGAGGATTAAGCATTAAATTGCCTGACAGGCAGAGCACTTGAGGCCCATGCAAGCTAAATATCTTAATCAAAGAGAAGACAATTCCAAACTTCTTGTCAAGCATGACTGAGAAAGAAGTGATCTTACTAGAGAAAGAAATGACCAGCAGCTTGAAGCACTCAAGCAAGCTGTAGAGGAAAATTCTGACACAGCCTGAGAGGATGCTGAGAAGAGCTTTGAAAAGCTAATTTCTCCTGAGGCTCAGGAAGCTGAAGGGAAACGCCCTTAGAAGTCAGAGGAGCTGTCAGCTATCTACTCTGATGTGTCATCTTGCAGGAAATACTGTAGCTTGACAAGGTAGCAAAGAAAAAAAAAATGAGAAAAGACTAGTTCTGTATCTTGGAATTGACCCAGAGCGGGAGACTTGCTCCACTACTACAAGCTGAGCACTTCAGGCTTCAGAAGTAAGTAAGCTCTGGAGAGAAACGGGCAAATGCAAACAACACTCCAAGGAAAAGATGCTGATGAAAGGTATTGTGCTGCATGCTGAAAAAGAGAAAGAATGCTTCAAACAGCCAAAGGTTCCACAGAGGTCTGAAAATGAAATGTAAAGAGGTAAACACAACTTGGAAGACTTCAAAGACTGGATTTTCATGGGACCTTCAGATGCTTTCCTGAAGGGTGAGGCTCCCTCTTTGCTCCCTCATTCACAAGGTGAATGAGACTTCTGAGAGCATGGTCCACAGCAGCTGGCAGACTGAGCAAGAAACAAAGCAATGAGAAATGCTGAGCCCCTCAGTAACATGAAAGCCTAACACAGGGCCACAAGGTAATATGTCTCCACTCATGATTTGCAGCCTAGAATTCTCTTCCAGAGATGGGTAAATACTTCATTTCAAAAGCAAGCAATGTCATAGCCCTTGCAATGAGATATGAGAACTAGTGCTGCTACTGACACCCTTCACACAACATCTGTACACTGACAATTCAGTTACAAGGAGGTTTGAAACCACAGCCCTCAATGCCCAGAAGACTGCACTGACCTCTCTATCCTTCCCAGTGAAGTAGTTCCTCTGGCTGCTCTCAGACACCAAAGACATGTAGGGCTTTCTAGCCTCCTGCCTCCGTTCACAACCACTGGTTGATCAAGGGTAAGCAAATGACTAGTGAAACTCTCCATGTGAGCTGCTAAAGAAGATGAGTCTTGCAGCAGAACCTTCTGTGCCAGCAGGGCCAGTGGAAGCAAGGGAAGAAATAGGAAAATTGAATCAATTGAGGAAACTCAATTGGTCCTGGTCAGGAATGTCTTTGGTTTCTTAACTGCCTGATTTAAAAAGATAAAGAAAACAAACAAACAAACAAGCAAAAAGAAGATGAAGAAAAAAAAAAAAAAAGGCTGTGGTAGAAAAGGCACAGTCAATCAACTAGTCAGTCATTTCCAGTTCAAATATTTCCATAAGTGTTTGGCAGTGTTTTCTACATAAGGGACGTCTACTGCTGGTGAAAGATTTCTTAGATGTTGGAGAATTCCCCTTGATGACAAACTCTCCTTAGACAAGCTCCAGTCTGGGCAATTTCCCATTGGAAGCTTTCACAACTTGTTTGTTCAAGCATTCTGAGTCTTCTTAAAAGAAGGCTATCAGTTGTATTTCCAAACCTGACTCACTGAAAAAGGCAGTGCTGAAGTGTAGGAAAATTCCTAAATTTAAGACACCAGGAGCATACTTGACCTGAATGCTTTACCTTTACAGAAAACATTTACACAAGTCCTTGGTGTGTCTCAAAAGGATGTACACACAAGATGTGTTTAAGAATCATTTTATCTGTTATTAAAACTCATTCTAATCTGGATTATAATTTGGCAATTGAAAACTGGCAATTCTTACACAAGAAAGTATATAGGTGGTAAGTAAAGAGAAATACTGCAATCTTGTATGTTGTGATAACCTAAACAACCCTGAAGTTCTAAAGTGTAAATAATTTCATATTGTTCATTTGAATTTAGATATCTTTTCTTACAGAAAATATTGCGGACTTTTAATCAGCCCCAGGAGCTGAAGGGGCTGAAGCTTAGCTCTACTAAGCTTCCCAGTCTCAGCAGAGATTTATAAGATAGGGAATTCATGACCTGGCTCTGCAAGCAGGCAAGAGATTGCTCCACTTTTTAAAACCATTAAAGCATATATGAACATCACAGTAGTTCTGCCCTCTTCTGCTCTACTTTTGAATGGTTATGTCCTTGAGATCACCTTCTGTAGTTTGCATGTTAACCAAATCAGCCTTGCAGGTTTGTTGGAAATCTAGAAGGCTTTGCCAAGGAGATAAAAGCTGTTCTCTCCACATCTTCCCTCTAAGACAACTCCCTTACAAGTCAAGCAATGCAGATATGAACACAACACACCTTAGTCCAAACTGAAGAGCAGAATAGAGCCAAACTCTAATTATTAACCCAAGAGCAGAGCATACTCCCACAAAGGGACATACAGGCCAGCCAGAACACAAGTAAGATTATGATCAGTAATGACAAAAAGGAAAATGTTAATTATGGTACGTGTCTCCATTATGAAAAAAAAGTCTAAAAATACCTATTCATTTATTTCCAAACTTCAGAAAGTGGTTACTATGCCAGTAACATTGGATCTTCAATCACAGCATTTGATGGCTTTGTCTTATTTTTCTTTGTTGCTTATGCTGGCAAATCACATACAAGGACAGCTAACAAATATTCCTCATACTGGCAAATGCTCTAATGCTTTCTGAAAGAAAAAATATCTAAATGATGCAGTTTCTATTTCTTTGTGTATGTGTTGAGGGTTTTTTAGCTTTGAAATGGGAAGTGCTCATCAGCTGCAAAGTGTTCCTTTAATATCAGCCATGGAACAATTACCTCTGCAATAACCATCATTATATTAAATTATATGCTACCCTTCCTCAGCTCAGTGTGAAGACTAGCTGTAGAATAAAACAAGAAAAAAACCCCAACCCACTGAAAAGCCACTGTAGCATACTGTGCCCACACCACAAAGGTAAGTATACTTTCTGCAGGGAAACTAAGTATCAGTTAAGAACTGCCTGTCTTTGTTGGAAGTCTTAAGTGAAACCTAAGTGAAGGCCCCTCACCTGTTCCAATATTTATTTCGCTCTAATGATGCAGTGCTATTGCTGAAAATGCATACATGTGTAATTCAAGAGTACACAGTTATGATGAGTCAAATAGTGAAGATGATTTTGCTTTCAGCATTTTCTTATTTTAAAATATTTTTCTTAGCAACCCAAATACTTTAATGAGGTCTCTTTCAGTACAGAGCAGGGATTTATATATTCTGCTACTTTCTCTGAATAACCAGAAATAGTTTGGTTTTTCCTAGTTAATTTTAAAGATATATTTGTACTTGCTGGCTTTTAACAAACATGCACCATTCTGAGGCTTTAAAATGAAATCTATTTTGAAAAGTGACTTACTGAAACTACATTCAAATTTTGCATCTTTTATGTCTTAGTGACTTCCAGATATAATTAATTCCATTTACAAAGTATAGGTTTGGTGTATTTTTTTTTGGTGGTATCTTTTCTTAACTCTTAGCTTGATTGACTGCCCAGGAGCTGAAAAATCAGCTACCCTCTAATTCAGTTATGAACACTGGTAGTTAATAACTAGTTAACACTAGTTAAAACTGTGCAGGATAAGACATGGAAAGAGAACAGGGCAGTGTAAGTCAAGTCAGGCTCAGTGTAAGTAACAACTCAGCAAAGAGTGACACTGAATAGAAAAGAGTTCACAGCAATGCATGCATTTCAGCATTCTGAAAAAACACAAAAACAAAAAAACAGAAATAAAAAATCTCCAAGGAGTTTCAAGACTTTGTAGGCAAGGCATGTTCCTTGCTGATGGATAACTCTGTAGCAAGGCCACAAGCAACCACAGCATCATGAGCACAGGTAGAGAGAGGCTGAGCAATGGAGGTGGACACTGATAGAACTGAAGGGAAGGATAAAGAGTCCTGCTTCAGGATCTGCACTCCCAGATCACAGCTTGAATAGCAAATGACAAATCTCCTCCATGTCCTCAGTCAGAGAAGACTGGATGGAGGGCAGGTACCTCCCTGTCCAACACTGGGTAATGTGTTGCAGGAACGTTGGGATCATCCATTTGATTCGATTCAACTTGATTACAACTTTGTGTAGTTCTGGCTACACTGGACCAGTAATAATGATCATGTGGATAACCAACGTTTCCTGTAAAGAACATGGAACTACTTTTACTGGTTGACATGTAATTAGGCTCTGAAGCAAGCACCAGCTGCTGAAGTTTCAATGGATAGAGGCTATTGCCAACTCTATCACAGCCAATTTGCATCTCTGAAAGCAGCCATGACTTCCTCTTCAGATTTAAAAAATATCATTGGATATTGGGGGAACCGGTTGAGAAAAGAGAGGACCACAACCAGCAAGACAATGATGAATGTCCCTGAACTCATTCTCGTGGAATTAAAATGCTGCTATTGTTGGCACCTTTGGCAGCAACAAGATACATCACAGGGAATCCCACTGATTATGTTCTCTCCATCAGTTTCTCATGAATTTCCCTTCTACTCTGCAAGATTTTTAATTTCTGAGAGTGAAGAGCTAACAGAGATAGTCCATACTGAGAGCATAAGTATGGGGGTTTGAAAGCTCTTATGTTTCCAGCGAAACAACAAATAGGCATCTATTTGATCTTCATGTCAAGCATGACTGAGACAATGTCTATCAAGGTCTCCACTGTGCATTTTTTATAAAAGTAGGAATACAGTAGCATATTTATGGTCCAGAGTTCCAAAATATTCATATTATGTGATGTTTTCAAAATGCTATGTCAGAAACTACATGCTCTGCTAAGCCTCCTAAATTATTCTGGAAACACCAATGATCAAATCCGCAACTGGGGAGCCAGTAAGCTAAGAAGGAAAACTTTCTGTGGGAGTTTAACTCATCTGTCAACTGAGAGAACATGAACCAACACGATACCTTTTCTGTAAATCTGCTGTTAAAATAAGGAGCAGGTGCACTGAAGTCAGAGCTCTAAGGAACAAAGATAACATCTAGCAAACAGCAGCACATTCATGAATATCAAGGTATTTTACAGCACATCAAAGCATATCTGGATAATCCTTAACTGGATTTTATTTCAGGTCATGCAATACAAATGGCCACAATCCTTAACAAAAACACTTTTTAGTCATCATGTTTGTCATAGCTCCTAGACAATTTGTTGTCATTGATTGCATCAGAGATGACATTACTGCACTTTTTTAGGACACAACACAAACCCCAAGAAGACAACATGTTCCAGGCTGCTTCCACTTTCTTTTCTTTCTCCTGGGCAGAACTTCCAACTCCTACACTGCAAGACAGTAGGAATGTAATCATATTGCATTTCAAACCATGTGGAGGAATCATACACAAAATCTGATCAGTAGTAGAAGTTGATTCATACTTTCATTTATTTATTTTGCAACATCCAAAAATTAGATGAAAGGAGAAAAGAAGATAATCTTTATTCAGAAACAAATCTAGAAAGGACAAATTTGAAGTCTAATAAAATTAATGGTTGGATACGTAATTCAGTTCATCTCACTACAACAGAAAGAAAAAGGGAGTTGTAGTAGGACCACATTTACTTTATTCTGTCATATCTTCATTCACAGGAAGCAGATATACAGAACAGGAATGACATGGACAAACAGTACCATTAAACAAACTCTCCTCAAGTTGATGCACACCTACTGCAGGATGGGACAGTAACACATAAGTAAAGGAAAAATAATCTGGCCTCTGTCTTCCAAAGGAGTACAGATGATAAACTGAACCTGCCCGTAGTACACATCAAGCTTGCAATTGCCTGGCATATACAAATGCACCCTTGAGTGAAATCTTGGCGTAACTGAAGGATAATCTCTGAATAATTCAGGCTAGAAGGAACCTCAGAAAGTCTCCAGTCCAGCCTTCTGCTCAGAGTAGAATTGGCTGTCAGGTCAGATCAGGTGAATCTTAAAAACCTCTAAGAACAAAGTCTGCATTGCCTCTCTGGGCAATCATTGCTTAACCATCCTGATGGAGAAAACATTTCTCCTGAGGTCCCCATTTCAACATATGTCTGTTAACTCTTACCCTATGACTCTGCATCACTGTGAACAGCCTGGTTCCATCTCCTCAATTACTCCAACAGAAGCAGTGAGGGGCAGATGTCAAGTCCCTCCAAAGTGATCTTTTCCGAGATGAGCCAGGCTGGTCCCCGGTAGGTGCAGCATCATGATAGTTCTTTGCTCAACTCATTCCACTTTATTGGTGTCTTTCCCATGCTCAAGAGACCAAAACAAGCCAAGTATCTAAATGTACCCTCATGAGTGTTGAGGGAGATAATCCCTTCCCTTGATTTACAAACTCCACTCATCTTAAAAGAGCCCAGGGTGCTCTCAGCCATTTTTGCTGCCAGAACAGTGTTGGCTCATATTTGCCTGCTATTTATAAGACATTCACGTTCTCTTTTGACACAGTTGCTCCCCACAGTCAGTCACCTGTTTTGCTTCATTTCCAGATGCAGGACTTCACATTTGGTCCTGTCCTAGTTTCAGCCAAGACAGAGTTAATTTTTTTACAGTAACCAGGAAAGGCATGAGGCCAGACCCTACTGTTACTCAATACCATCTCATGTCATTTGCAATGGGCAGGACTAAAGGACTCTTTCTCATTTCAGGACAGGGAAAAGTGTGGTGTGGTGAGGAACAAGTTGCTATTTTGTCCCTGCAAATAGTTTCTTTGTCTTATACCTTTTGTTCTTAATGCTGTTACTGTTCATTACCTTATTTCATTGCTGGTTCCAGTAAACTGGATCTCAACCTGTAATTTTCAACTTTCTGTCCCTCCACAACTCTGTCCTGGCATCAGGAAGGGAGAGGAGAAGTGGGAGGTGGGAGAGAAGCAAGCAGCATCTGGTTTGGGAGAGTCTTGGACTCTTGGACCTTGGGAGAGGTTGGCTGGGGGCACTGAATTGGGAAGTGCCATTCCTAGACCACGACAGGCCCTAATGGCTTTCCTGCTGGCTCAGTCTACCCACGTCTCTCTGAATGGCAACCTTGTGCATCAGCGTACTGACTGGTTTCCCCAGTTTGATGCCATCTGTAAACCAGATGAATGTGCACCTGGTCTCCTCACCCAGGTCTCTGATGTTAAACAGGGCATGTCCCAACATAGACCCTGTGCTTGTCACAGGCCTCCAGGCTGAACACGACCTGGTAACCACTAAAACAATCCAATACAACTTCACAGCACCATGGAACAGGATATTGCATTGCTTGTACAAAACCAAGTAGGTTTACAATAGCAATATCTCAAACTGCTTTGTGGGCTACAGTAAGTTTCAAAGGGTCATTAAAAAAAGTATGTTCTTATCTTATTTGAAACTGAGTCTGTGAACATTAAGAGCCACCAGCTGTGGCTTAAATCTTTAAATGATTATTTGTCCTCATACTTCTCTCTAGGTAATATTTTCTTTTTTTATTTTCAGGACATACCACCATGTCAGCAACACCCACTACAAACAAAGGAACAGAAAGTCAGATGCAAACCACCCTTGAGCACAGGTGCTTACCATACATACCTTAACAGGCTGCTTATAAAGAAAACACAGTCAGGAAAAAATTAGGTTTTTTCCTCACTCTACAATTTGTCAAACTCATAGACACAGGAAGTTCTAGAGGTTAAGTAAAACTGGGTTCAAAACAGATTAGATATATTTGAAGGATAAACAGTCTCTAGTAACTACAAAACAGGTACTCCATCAGTACCTCTTAACAGCCTCCTTCAGAGAAGCAACACTGCACTAGGGTCTTTTTCCAAACCACTCCTCAAGTGTCTCTGACAAAGAGGAAATGTTTAAAATAGGACCTCCCATTAAAAACTCCAAAAGAGAAAGAAAACAACAAAACAAAAACCAACTTCCTATCAACTGCCTCATAGATTGATCTTAAGCTCTCACAGAAAGATCCTACTTTTTGTCTCAGTTCCCACAATACTCTAGGCTTGTGTTAAACACCCCTACCAGGCTATGTTGCAATATTATGCAATGTGACATAAGAAACAAATCAATTCAGAGATCCAAGTCTGGATCTGAATACTTGGACTAATTAAAAGAATGTTTGTACTTCTAGAAATCAGTATCTCTACTAACAGGCTAAGTCAGCATCTTCTATGAGATAGTATCCATTCCTCAAGGAGCTGGCTAACCTGGAGAAAAAATTCTGTTATTTGCTTCAGATAATAATTTCCAACTCTTTCTACAAAATTCTCCTTTGCTATGCTGTCTGCAAAACTTCAGCAGTATTCAGAGGACAGAGGTGCTGAATTCAGGGTCTACCATCATGCAGAAAAATATGTCTTATAATGCACTGTGAAGCATGGTGGTTGGTTCATTTGCTAAATAATTGAAGTGGAGTAAATAAGGGTTGTGATTTCTGAGAGGCACAGCAGATTTTCTGTTAGATGGCCTAAAAGAGAAATATTTTGTTTTTTTCATAACTCAGGAGACAGAATTGTTTCCTGCTAATTAGGTATGAGGCAATGAAATATTAGATATGCAGCTGGGCAGCTTAAATCTAATGAGAAGGAGTGGAAGGTGATGTGATACAGGATGATTAAAGTATTTGCATATGATATTATGAGATAAAAAGTTTGGATAAGATATTTGTAGGGCTATTATTACACTAATTATATTCAAAATCCAAAAACAGGGTACATGGTACAAAG
Organism: Parus major; assembly: GCF_001522545.3. NCBI lineage: Eukaryota > Metazoa > Chordata > Aves > Passeriformes > Paridae > Parus > Parus major. The sequence goes on along the minus strand of NC_031773.1, from coordinate 42,553,056 downwards.
GCACGGTTCATATAATAAAAATCAAATTGGGTGGTTTGATTTACATGGCTTATAAAAGCCCATGTATGCGGAGCTTCCTCCAAAATGGAGGAAATCTTTTTATCTCAACAGAACAAGGTGATGCAAAAAGTAAGTATAAAAGGGATCTCAAAACACTGGTGGAGTTATGTATTTAAAGAATAATATCTTTGATTTTAGTAACAAAGGAACTTTCTGTTTACATAAATTAATGACTTGCCTTTAGGTATCAAATTATTTCTTCTTTGATATGACAGTTCATGCCAAGTCTGACTTGGAAGAGGAACTGCATCATCTGCAAAATGAAGATGATGCTTTGCATTTGCATAATGATCCCTGGTTAGCCCCTAAGCCCATAAAAAAATGCCTATGATGAAAGTAACAACAAAACCACACAACTTATAGCTATGTGTCACAGTCAAAAACTAAATCTCACAACAAATACCACTTTCCCAGCAATGTATTTGGTTCTGTCATCTTCCGAGCTCTATGCAGAAGAATCAGAGCTGTTCCTGTGCCCTGAACAAATGTTTCTGGGAATTATAATTGACTGATTTATGAAATACATTATTAATGCAATTTTTATTTTTATGACAGGTATTTGAATAAACAAATTCTCTCATAGCTGGAGTTTCTATGGATGGGTCAGATAACAGCAGACAATCTGCCTGAGATTTCTAGAGAAGACTACTGGAGTTCAGTGGGAGCTGAACCCCAATGCACAGACATACTTTATGAAGTCTCAGACTTGGTTCACAAGTCTGTTATTTCTGATTCATGGGACTATGGACACATTTCACTATGACATCGAGCTGTCACTGCTCCAGTGATTTCAGTGGAAGGATCATAAGCAGTGACAGAACTGGAACCTGGCTACAGGCATCTAAGTGTATTTTCTGCTGTCATAAGAAGATAATTTCACTAAATTATATGGGTTTCTTAATTGCTCCACACATTATTATTTCACAGCTCACTCACCTTCAAGCCTTACCCATACCCAGGATCACAAGAAATAAACAATATATACTTGTTGTACCTTCTATCTGGGGATCAGAGAGCGCCATATCCACACTGCCATGCCTTTTTTAATTAGCCAAATGTTTTCTGCATTTTATAAATTGACATGTAGAGCTACAGTAATTTTCTTCCTTGCCCATCCTTTTCTTGCATCTGTTTCTTCCAGAAAAGTATGACTGAGTTTAACAGAAGTGATGAGGTTCACAGAAGAATTACTGTGCAGAATAAGACCCATAATGTGGGAGGACAGGTTAAACAGTACCTTCCAACTCCCTATTTCTCCTGTCAACCCCAGTCTTACAATTACATTGATGAGACACTTAACTTCTACATTTTCTGCCTTGGTCATATCCCTGGACCATTTTCTGTCTTTTAAGTGTAAGTGTGGGGTTCCTCAGCTCCATTCCTGTCTGGCTACACTACGTCAGTGACAGCAACTTTGCAAGGACAGTTGCTATGAGTTTCTTTCTAGATTTTCCAGTCTTTAAATTTTCTCTGTGGGTAGATCCGTTTGTCTTTCTAAATCATTGTATCCAGGTGTGCCCTATTCAACATTTTCTCACATCTAATCCCAGACTACAAGCAGACAAGTGTGGAACTAGTTGAACTTCAAGCACAAGTGTTTGAGTTTTAGCAGTGGGCTCAAACACAATGTCTTCTGCATAGTCTCCACTGTCCCCAAACAGAGGGACCTGGGGACAGGTTACCAGCACCAAAGAGTCCCTCTTGCCAAACCTCAGCAGGAGATACAAAGTGGTCTAAAGGCTGGACAACTGTTTCTTGTCCAAAGTATCAGCCCCAGCCTTCCCAGAGGCCTGCTGCTTTTCACCCCACCTCACAATGGATGAATGCTACAGCAACAGAGGGTGGCAGGCTGCATAAGGGGCCACATGTGGTCTAGAATTAGATGCTAAACCCTCCTGCTCTTTCTAACATTTTGCATTAACATATGCCCTTTTATTACAGATTGTTGCCCTTGCACTAGGTTCAGCTGTGTTGGAATACAGGACAGATTTATGTCTGGCTACACAGTGCGTCTACCAGGAAATCTTTCAGTCTTTACTAAATAGAAATATTTAATTTGTCAACCAGAAGTTTCCTCTAAAGGTTAGTGACCTGTCTTATTAAAAGTATGAACCCTACATCTAATTTGAAATTTTCTGGCCTCAGATTCTAGCCACTGACTCCTGTTATGCCTTCTGTTCCTGTAAAAGTGACCTTTTAGTAACCCCTTATTTTAGCATCACATATTTTCTCCTCATGAAAGCACTTAAACATTACAAATTACCAACATTCTAGTTTCATTTTAAGAAGATAATTCAAATGTTAAGTTTAGCATTCTTCTTAAGTAATTGGAGGTCGCATAAAAAATATCTTGTCCCTCATTTCTACATTCTCTTAATTAGAGCCAAATGTTAGAAATATCCTTAGAAAGCCAGAAATAGGCAAGACATCCCTGCTTGGCCTGGTTACACAGCATGACTCAACGGTGGCCACAGATTTGCAACACATTCAAACATTTTTAAAAAGGGGGAAAAAGAGCACTACTTATGCAGGCAGTGAAACAAAGTTTTTCCCTGTAAATCTAGTATAGCACTGAACCATTACAAATTATTAACTAGCATGGAAGTTAAAGAATTTAATTATAACAAAAGGAAACAAAAAATACCCCAACTGGAATAGCAAAACTATACAAAATTGTAAACTACAGATTTTACTCTGATTAAACTTATAGTAAGAAAAAAATGAAATCACATTTGAAGAGCGGTGATATTCCAATGTTATCTGGGAGGTATTTTTCCTTCTAATGATTGAAGATTTCATAAGTTATTATTACTAACCTGCTTCATTCAAAGTTCCAGAATAATTTTTGCACTGATTTCATATCCTCCCCCTTTTTTTTTTCAACTAAAGCTTAAAAATAAAAGCTTGAAAAGTTTTAGTAATTATTTGTTAAATTAACTTAAAGTACATTTTTTCATGTTAAAAGTAGCCAGATTCAGGCTTAAAATTACAACAGAGGTTTCACAGCTTTGAGAGATTTGAGATTTGAGCAGCTAGTTAGCAAATTCAGTGGCTAAGACAGTAATGCATCAGTGTATTAGCTGTCCTTTTATCCTCAGCAGTTTCCTGATAACCTGATAACTCAACCTGACAGCCTTCTCAAAGGAGATGACTTCTGGGTGGTGAGGGGAAAGCAGTGGATGTTGTTTACCTCAGCTTCAGTAATGCCTTTGACAGTATCTCTCACAACAACCAAGCAAACCAGCGATGCAGTTTGGTCCAGGTAAGAGGACAGGCAGCTAAACTGACTACAAAACAACCTGTTGAGCTTTAAAGGTTGTGGTTAGCGGCACCAAGTCTAGCAAGACACAGCTGAAGTACCCCAGCAGAAGATCCTGGGGCCAACAAAATTTAGCTTCTTCATCAGCAATGTGGATGCTGGCATAGTGGGTACCCTCACCAAGACCACAGATGATATAAAACTGGGAGCACCTTGCACTAGAGCACCTTGCTGCCATCCTGAAGGACCTGGACAGGCTGAAAAAATTTGCCAACAGAAACCTTGTGCAGCTCAACAAAATTAAATGCCATATCCTGGGCAGGAATAATCCCAAACACCACTACAGGCTGGAAAGCAGCTCCCTAAAGAAAGACCTGGGCATCTTGATGAACAAGCTATGAGCCAACAATGCACCCCTGCAGCAAAGCAGGCCAACAGTGTCCAGCATTACATTAAGCAGAGCATCACCAGGAAGTCAAGGGAGGTGATCCCTCCCCTCTCCTCAGACCTGGTGAGACACAGCTGCAGAGCTGGGTCCATTGCTGAGACGCCCAAAAAAGAGAGAGACATAGGCATGGTGGACTGAGTGGACCAAAGGACCAGGAAGACTGAGAGGTCTTGGAGGATCTGACAAATGAAGAGAGGCTGAGAGAGTAGGCAGTGTTCAACCTGGAGAAGCTCAAGGGCATCCTATTCATCCTACCCACTCTTGATGGGGGGAAGCCAAAAAGATGGAGCCAGGCTCTTTTCAGTGGTGTCCAATGACAGGATGACAAAAAACAGGCAGAAATTCAAATAAAGGCAACTTAATTTAAAGACAAGAAAACTTCTCACTGGGATAATGATTGAATACTGGACCAGACTGCTCAGAGAGGTTGTGGAGTCTCCACCCTTGGAGATGCTCAGAATATGATGGCTTACAGTACAGAGCAACATGTTCTGTCTGACTGTAAGCTCACCAGGAGGTGTTGCATTAGATTATGTCCAAGGGTCATTTCCACCCTCAACCATTCTGTGATGTTGTGACTACACATGTGAAAATAGAAATTCTGTTCATTAGAGATATAATTTTGCCTCTCTGAGTAATCACTTACCTCTCACTGCAAACTGTTTTTTGAAACTTTTATGATCTATAGAATTGTTCTCTTGGCCATTTTGATAAACATTTCTTTTTCTGTAACTCATCCACTCTGCTAAGAGGAATTAAATCCTTCCAGTCTGAAAGAGCATAATGTGTTTTCAGGGTGAAAGAGCAGGAAGAGGAAAATAATACAGGATGAACTTCCTATGCTAGAAAAAAATACAAGTGGTTATATTTAGAGAAGACAGCAAATGGACTCTTGGAAATGGCTTTGTCAACACCTGTGATAAGTGGAACTACCTATATACTTGAAGTTAGGATTGTGATTAAGAACACTGAACAAGAGTCAGAGTATCGTACAAGGAATCCCCTTGAGTTCTGTTCAGCAGATGGACAAAATTTAGAGCAACAAAATCAGCCAAACGAGCCAGACTAACATAAATGCAGCCATATCCCTGATGGTCATCCCTGCTAATAAAGATATACCCACTAGCCCTTAAAGTTATATCTTATTTACTTACAGAGTTTCTATGCCATAGATACCAATTCACAACCAATTCGGTCTACACTCATAAGGCTCTTAGGAAATTATTTTCATTTCAAACTCCTAAACATGCACATTAGGAAAAGGTTCCTACTAAGGTTGCTAGACATTTCCAGATAGAGCCCAAAAGCTTTGCTACCAGGAAACTGAGGTCACTCTGCAACACACATACATGTGCTTTACAATGCACATCATCCTGAGATATCTGCTGATGTGCACCACGGTCAGATGACAGATAGAACAGGCTGGACATGACATGCACAACACACCATAACAGGTGTACGAGTTGTTTTCTTCATTATAGGAACATCTTAGCAGAAACAGGGCACCAGGGTACCACAAATGTAAGATACTCTAACCTCCATTGTGCTCTAATGTCAAGAGGACTGCGGGAAGAAGGACAGAAGAGATCTAACCGGTTTCACCATTGCTCACTATTAAATTAGCTTGGCAACTTGCCCTCGTTTTAATTCAGATAATTTGAGAGAAAATAAACTTGTAATTTGGGGATAGGGAAATTTTAGAATAAGTAGTGTTGCAAGAGATCCCCACTCTGGCTGCAGTGTGGTTTGAAGAGTGGGATTTTCTGGGTTTGTTGGGTTGTTTTGAGTGTGCAAGTTGCTTTTCTCATAACTCAGAGAAGTACCTGAGAGCTGTGTGTTTTTATGTGGCTCAGAAAATATAATTTCCTACCAGGCTGGTGAACAAATACAACTTTACGACATTCAGAGTTATTTTTTATTATCTTGAACACTTGAAGAACTCTTTTCTATTATTATATTGAATAAAAGAAATATGGGAGGAAACAGTTTCTCTCTTGCTTGTTTTCTCTCCTTCACACAAAAAAAAAAATAAGGCAGTCCCACTATTATTTTAATGTTGAACACAAAAATTAAAAAATGCAGCTCAGGTTCCTAGTAAATTTTCTACAGAAAGGACTGATCAGCCTTTCTTGTCTTCTGTAGACAACAAACAAAGGGCCACAAGAGGCCTCCAGTTCCCCTTATATTTTGGTAAAAGCAAACTGCAGTTCAGATAAAAAGAGAGATTCAGTATTTTGGCCTTGATAAATAGATTCTATTGAAATGAGCAAATCTCAGCAACAGGGAGATGCTCTGAACATTTAAGCTGCCTGTTCTAGTCTCTCGAACTTCATAAACTGCACCTAAGTTTCAAGGGTTTTTAATAATACTGGATTTAGGAAGTTCTGATTTACTACAGAAAAAAATGCACTTCAAGCCACTTTAAAATCCTACCATGTTTTATAATAAAAATAAAAAGCAAAGTAGCAAATACAGCTGGCAGTGCCTAGTTTCCGTGAGCTCCTGTGCTATTTGTATCACTCCACCATGCAGAGCTCACTCCAAATGGATGTTCTGGCAGAGGTCCCAGACACACATGCCACCAAGTCACAAGCAGCTCATCGTCACACCACCCTAAATAATGAGAGCTACAGCAGCAGTTCTTCAACATCTTTTTCTCTATGCAATCCTGGGATATATTCCTTATGTCTTCTCCTGCCTTCCCCAGCCAGATGGAGAGGTGCTGTCTCCAGGAGAAACAAGGAAGGGAAAGATGGGGAACTGCAGGCTGCCCCATGAGGATGAGGTCGCTCTTGCAAGGAAAACCATGGGGAGGGCGGCTAGCAGTGACTGGGCAGGAGTAGCAGGAGCAGGCACCCAGCTCTGACCACAGCTAGAGGAGGGTAGGGTGAAATGGCAGCCCCCACAGCTGAAGACTGGTACTGACTGGTCACTATTCTGATAATGCTCCATGCTGTGTTTGCCCTACTCCTTCGCCTTCCCCAAACAGCTGAAGACTCCCCAGTTCCTCCAGCCCTGCCCTAGCCACCTCTTCTCAGGTGCTTCTTTTACTCTGCTCTCTGAACACAACCTTCCACAACCCCACCCCAGTATATTCCACATTCCCCAACAGACAGAGGTGTGTCCTGGCTTGGCAAGCCACTGAGCTGCATCACTGGGAAAGGAGAACAGCAAAACATTATATGGTGTGAAAAGCTGCTTGGATGAGAGGGTAGGCAGCTGGTATGTGAGAGAAGGAAGATTCAGAGGGAAAAGCTGCAAAGCAAAGTTGAGTCCAGGTGAGACACTGAGTGGTAGGCACAGCAACAGCAGGAGAGAGAAAAAAGTAGACAAAGAGCTTCCTTCAAAAGAGCTGGAAAGGATTATGTAGGATTGTGACCACATTTTTCCTCAACCATCCAGGCCTGCCTTCCAGCTAAGCAAAAAGTAGGAAAGCTCATTTTTTATTGTGCACAAGGAAGCTCTGGGAAGCTTCTTTTGAGAAGAGTGGCTATTCCTCATTCAGGGGACAAGAAAGAATTTTCTTTTGCACATTGCTTCAAGCACTGAGATAATCCAGCTGCTAGTTTCCTCCTGAAGCCTGAGAACACCCCTAAGCATATACAAAATACTGATGAGCAGAACAGTTAGCTCATTCCAGAAAGCAATGGAAAGGAACAGCAAAAAGATCCACCAGACTGTGACAGCATACATGTATGTTGGAAAGTGAAATGGATGCTTTTGGGAGTGTCCAGAAAGGATGATAGGCAAGGACAGGGACCTTAGCCATGCTCAGGTCTAATAGAAGAGACTGAGGGTTTGGAAACCAGAGAGTGGAAGCATAAGCGGCTTGAGGTTTTTATGAGGGAAATCACAAAGAATGTGATGACTGGGGGGAAATGGGGAGAGTTCTCTAGGGAAGTCATTGAAACATATGCATATACATTACATCATTGTCTTGCTCTCTCGGCCACCAATGTAACACATACATATATTCTCTATGCTCCATGCTGGGTACCTGGGTGGGTTTGATGCTACACTGCAGCACCAAGAGGGAGGAGACCCTGCCGATCAAAATCTAGCACAGGTCTCACCATCCGGTAGAAACTACCACAGTCCTCAAGTCAGATTTACCATTCTGCTAAATTAATGAATTTGCACTGCATACAAGGCAAAGACTAAGGAGGAGGAAGGCAGTTTCTCATTACTTTTTTTTTGGATGCAACATGAACTTCATTATACAGCTTTAAATCAGCCTCTCATGTGCAAGAAAGAGGTCTCTCTTCCCTACAGGCACTCTAGCTGAAGTGACTGGCAGATGAACTTGTTGGCTAATTCTGTGGTGCTTGTGGCCATTTAAAGGATAGGTAGCATGCAAAATCACTGGGCATCTCTGGGTTATGATATTTTGGATAGTTTATCTTACCCACCTCTGTGGTAAGCCTATCTGAATAGGAGAAAAAGCTGTGGTGTGTTCCAAGAATAAGGAGGCTTCAGAGGGAAAAGAGGATGACAAGCATGAAACAGTCTAGCATGTGCCAGCAAAAGCAGGAACTTCATAAGGGTGGCCTTTTGCTGCCTTTTCCTGCTGGATGTGTGAGTCCAGCAGGGCTATGGCAACCGCAGCCAGCACTGAGTCCTGCATGAGGCACTTTTGGAGTGGTACAGCTTCAAGGATTCAGCATGCCCCTCCTCTCAAGACAGATGTTGTGCAGATTGCGTGACATTTAAAACACAAATCATCATGAGGGCATATAGTCTTCTTTCATAATTTCAATTATCTACCAATAAGTCATTCAAATTAAGAATTGCTTCCCAAGACGGCACAGGCATTTACCACACCTGCCTGACTTCAGCAGCACAAGCAGAGAATTTTTCTAGAGGGATCTTGGGTTTTGGTGGGGTTTTCTCTTGCTATTTTTATGCATTTCAGCCAGAGACTTCTGCCCAACAGAATCATGGTATGTGAGAAAACTCTTAAGGTTTAAATAATTAATGTCAAATATTAGAAGTTCTCTAAGGGAACCTAAAGAGAAAAGCAAAATCACAACCGATATCTATATTATAAGTAAGTCTGCAGTAAAAGTCCAACTCACTTGTTCCTCAACAGAGAGAAAATTGCAGGTTTGGAAGAGAAAATGCTTTGCAAATACAGGGCTTCACTCAAGTTATCTGTTACAGTGAAGTGAGGAAATAGATGTTACTCCTGTCCCCTGTAACTAGTACAGGGTGGATCCGAGTCAGTCTCTACACACAACTACAAGTGCCACCATGACAAGCAAAGGCATGAATATTGTCAGCAATGTTGTTTTCTCAGCATTGAGACTATAATTTAATTTACTGTGGTTGACGTAAAGTAAACACCAGCTATTGAAAAGGATATTGTCTGTATTAGAATCCACTGAAGAAATACCACTGGAGAAAACAAACAACTTCAACCCAGGAAAACCTAAGTGAGGAAACAGAAAAGCAAGGCAGCAGAAAGATCAATTTTCTGGCCCATCATCTAAAAGAACAAGCATTAAATCTTCAAATGGGTTTTAGAGCCTGTGTCTGGTTTGAAGGTAACCTGAAGAAATGCAAGCATTATGTACTGCTTACTTACAATTTGCTTGGCTAAAAGCATATAGTTAGTATATCCAATGATATTTGGCCTCAAATGGAAGAAGTAAGAAATGTGTCCCAGGATACATGCCAGGAAAAGGAGTAGGAAGGTATTGCTTTGGGAAGCAGCAAGTCTTAGCTTTTTGAAGGCTGTTTCAAGGAGGCAAGATACAGGCTCAAAGCAGCGGCCTGTGCATGCTGGATACGCTGCCAAGAGCCAGGTCTGATGCAGAGGGAAACAATCATCCTTCTGCAGAGCTAAGGAAGAGGCAGTTTCACTACAAGCTGTTGTCTGGTTTGGACCTGCTTTCCCCTTAGATACTGTTGGAAAAGACCCTCTTTGCACACATCAATAATTTCTACTCATAAAATAAACCTAGACTATAATAAAAGATGTTCTTGTTGCTGTGCGCTGGCTGACTACTGCAAGTGCACTTGTACTCTTGATTGACCACTCAATTAAGCTGAGCTCAGCCTCCACCAAAGACATTATTCACTTCTCTCAGATGGCAGAAAGTATTGTAATCCCAAGAAGGATTAGCGAAGCAGTATCATTTTACATCATGTGGGAACCAGACTATTTACCTTAAACTGCATTTAATTTCATAGGCTACTTATTTCAGCTTTTCCTAGGAGTTATTATTGCAATCCTAAAAAGAGGAGAGCTACACTGGATATTAAGACTCAACAAAATAGGTCTGGCAGCTGTGAGACACATTCTGAGATAACAGAGCAAGTAAAATTCAGTTCCTAAAAACAACCTTGAATTCTGCTGATGCGATATTTTCTTGTGTTTCACATTTACTAGTCTAGTGTTTCCTTTCCTCTTCTCTTTTTTTTTTATTTATTTTAAAATAATTTGTAAAATAGTAGTCAGCAATAATAATAACAATAACAAGTATCTACTTGCAGCTTCCAGTGACTGATGGAGGGATTGACTTCCTCACTAAGAACGGGATAGGAAAGTGCAAGATTAAGGAAAGTACTGCCATGGTTTCCTCTGAATACTGTGTGCCACTGGACTTGGGCACTGGGAAAAAAAGGAAGAGGGTGGAGAGAATAACAAAGTGCAGAAAAGGACTAAAGACAGAATACTTCTAAGGAAACATTTGAAAAAGTGGAAGTATAAAATGAGAGAAAGATTGCCTTGTTTGATGCAGAAAGTAATTAGAAAAATGATACGAAAGAAGGAAGCTCCTACTTTCATAGAAGACAGCAAGAATAAAAAGCCAATATGTTTAACAGAAGAACAGTGAATGGTAACAGGCAATTACAAAATTTCTGTATCTTTAAAAAATCAATTTTAATTATTTACTTATCCCTTCCTTTATTTTGTTTTGTTATTAAAACCACTGTCTTTCAGAGGGAAGTGTTTGCTTGTTTGATGTAGCAAGAACATATCTGCAATTACTGTTTGTAGGGTTTTTGCTCCATGAAGTGCAATTAAACCATATTAAACAGTTTAAAAGATAACACATAGAGTCAAAAATTAGAGAAATCTGTTTCACTGCTTTCCATGCTTAAAAATAAACTCAATGAATTGATGGCTTTATGTTTTCAAATTCTAAGTAGAACATTTCTTAGTTCCAGAGTTCCTGGAAAACAGTAAGAGTAACTAAGAAAAAAAAACTAGGAACAGCAAAAGCTCAACAAATAGCAACTGTAACTTAATAAAAAATTACTTAATTTCATACTCAGCTGCAGGAAACACCTGTAATTGTAACAGAAATTTTGGTCTCTTATTCAACTGTCAGCCTGAAATAGTTCATCAATATATACTTTAATATGTTTTTAATGTGGATTTTGCTGGGGAGGGAAGATCATCCACTAATTATTCAAAAGCTTTAAACTTTCCTGTTCTATTGTAAAAAAATTCCTCAGTTTTGGGAAAGAATAAAAATTTAAAGCTCTGTGACTCCATCAACAGCCTTTAATAATTTCCCACTTAATGTAAAATATTTGCATGAATGTTAAGAAATAATTCTGAACATTTCCTTCAGGCTCAAATGCCCAATGAGAATTTATTGTATTAGAACTAATCATATTAAGGAAATATGCTGCCCTCATCTATTACCTAGACTTCTTGAAAGCTTCAGCCAGTAAAAGTCAATTTACAAAAGTATCTTCATTTTTCAGGAAAATATTCTTAGAAATTGCAGCTTGTTAATACACGCAGTCAAATATTAAAATGCTTTCCTGCAGCGCTGCTATGCTAGGTAGTAAGACGCTCCTTTAATACAATAGCAAGCGATATTAAATTTATCAACTTTTACTATGCTGTGTCAAAGTCCCCAGTGCTAAATCTTTCTATTAAGCTATTAAGCAATGCCAGCAACTGGCTGGCAGGGAAGAAGACTGGCCTGGCTGAATAGAGTTTTGGCTGGAACTCAGGAAAAAAAAGGAGAGTTTATGACCTTTGGAAGAAGGGGTAAGCAACTAAGGAGGATTACAAGGATGCAATGAGGTTATGCAGGGAGAAAATCAGAAGTGTCAAAGCCCACCTAGAACTTAACCTGAACATTGCAAGTTTGTAAGTTTGCAAACAATACCAAGTTGGACAGGAGTATTGATCTGCTGGAGGCTAGGAAGGCTCTGCAGAGGGATCTGGACAGGCTGGATCAATAGGCCAAGGCTGCACTTAGGTCACAACAACCCCATCCAGTGCTACAGGCTGGGGGAAGAGTCGCTGGGAAGTTGCTCAAGGAAAGGACCAGGGGGTGCTTGCCAACAGCAGCTGAACACAAGCCAGTATGCGCCAGGTGGCCGAGAAAGCCAGCGGCATCCTGGCCTGGATCAGAAACAGTGTGGCCAGCAGGACCAGGGCAGGGATTGTCCCTCTGTACCAAGCACTGGTGAGGCCACACCTCACCAATGCCACTATAGGACAGACATTGAGGTACTGGAGCATCCAGAGAAGGACAATGGAGGTTAAAGGTCACACATCTTATGAGGAGCAGCTAAGGGGAACTGGGGTTGTTTAGCCCAGAGCAAAAGAGGCTTAGAGGGGAACTTATCGCTCTCCACAACTGCCTGAAAGGAGGTTGTAGACAGGTGTGGGTCAGTCTCTTCTCCCAAGTAACAAGAACAAGATTAAACAGCCTCATGCTGCACCAGCAGAGGTTTGGTTTGGGTATTAGGAAAAATTTATTCATTGAAAGACTGTGAGAGCATGAGAACAGGCTACCCATGGAAATAGTGGAATCAGCATCCAAGGAAGTACTCAAAAAACATGCAGATGTAGTGCTTAGGGACATGGTTCAGTGGTGAACATGATGGTACTGGGCTAATGGTTGGACTTGGTGTTCTTAAAGGCCTTTTCTAACCTAAATGACTTCATGATTGTGTGAAAAATCTCCTAAATAAAGGTGATCGTATATGGAAAGAATGAGCAGTGGAGAGAAAGGGAATATGAGGAAAATGGTAAAGGGGAAAAAAAGAGAACATGACAAGCAGGATGCTCCACTGACAGTAGAAAAGATGGAAGGCAAAGGAGTCAGATTTGTACCAAAGGAAAGAGGTACTTATGATGGGAGGCTGTCCTTAACAGCTGAAAACCTGTCATCTAACTGGATCTACAAATAAGAATGGCATATCAAATGGAGATGGAATTTGGAGTTAGGTTTTTAACAATATTGCACTTAAAAGATATGGCAGTGGGAAAAGGAATGTCAGTGAGTGAAAAAAAAATGAGAAAGAAAACAGATTCAATACTATAGAGTGCAGTAATTGAGAGGAAACACAGGATTATGCCTAATCCGGTACAGGAAATGGATGTGGTTAGTGAGAAACAAGTGAAATGATTGTATACTAATACTTAGGTCATAGACCAGTGAAGAAAAAAATGGAATTTCAATTGCTGATGCTAAATGTGAAGCAATAGATTGCAGGAATAACAGAAAATGCAATCAGGATTAGAGCATGACTATGTTTGGAAAAGGGGGAAAAAGAAGTAAAAATGGTGGACAAGAACTGAACATGAATAATGGCAATGAGATGAGAAGGAAAAACATGAATAATACAAAATCCATTTAGGAGAAAGACACTGTGCAGTTGTTTCTCAGTTCCTTTGAAGGAGACCTCTTCTTCTTTTCCCCCAAAGAAATTTTTACCTAACACTCAAAAGACACAATTCATAGTAGAAAAAAGAAGATTTTAAATGATGAGTTAGAAATAGCAAAACAAATAGATCTAGTAGCAGCAGGGGTCCAGTTATATCTGGGTGTGAAATCCTATGCTCTTTACTAAAAACAGTTAAACAAGGAGGATAGTGGGTATTCTTAGGGTTGATTTTGGGAATAGCAAAGTTTTCTGTAAAACAGTTGGATTAAGTAAATAATGAGTTGTGAGACCATTATTTGGTTTTGTTTACACTAAACAGAGAGATAATCAAAATGCTTGTAAAAAAGTTCAGGACTTCAAAGGGGCAATTTTAATAAACTTCAAGAAAATAGTTTATTAAATATTCACTTGACCTGAGGAGGTATCAGATAGGAAGAATTATCTGAAGCCTTTAGGCATAGCTACAGAACCACAACTGAAAAAGCAAGACCATGAACAGAATGACTGAAAGCCAAATTTACGTTATAAACTAGAAACTGATAAGCTGGAAATATCAAAGAGAAACTCATAAAATTGCACAGATAAAATCATATATATTTTATACATCATTATATCACCCTGATATAATCATAAAAGACAAAGACATTGCTGAAGTGTATCAGATGTAGCTTCTGCTAGACAAAGGTCACTGCAGTGCTCTTGCTGTACAAGTCAAGAGCTCACCTTGAGCACAGCGCAAAGGTTTTCATTACCCATATTAAAGGAAACTGGTCTCAAACTGGTGCAGAGCAAGGTTACCAGGGTGGTCAAAAGAACAGATAAGATTTGCCTAGACAAGAAGAGGACCCTTGGTTAACCTTGGAATAGGTAGACTTCTAAGAGAGCTACAAGGTTTGTTTCCATAAATATTTTTCAGAGGCACTAAAAGAGCTATTTAAGCAAAACAAGTGTTAACTTAAGAACAAGTGGATATAAACAGGCCACAATGAAATTCAGTCTGAAGTTAGAAGAAAGCTTCTAGCCTGACTGCACAGAGGTTTTGGAACATAATTTTAATGACAGCAGTGAAGACAAAGAACTTAACTGGATTTTGATCATTTTGCAAATGGCATAGTAGAAGGAGGTTGCCTGGAATAGTAAAAGAACAAATGCTAGGATCAGGAAATCTTTTCCATTCCTAATGTAAATAAAAAAATGTTCACTGAAACTTGGCAGAAGCTATTCAATGCTGTGTTTAAATGGCTGTCTTTGTTATTTCATGAAAAGTACTTAAAAGGATTGTTAAAAGAAAAACCTTTCTGTTGAAAGACAGCATGGTGTTTTTATGAAGTACAAACAATAAGTATCCTGGAATCCTAGCCAGCACACTGAAAGCCCATTAAAATAAGTTGCAGCAAATTCATTAGGAACAGTGATAACTATAAAAATGAGGCATTATTGCAACAGCCTAAAATTAATGTATTCTGTAGTTATGTATTTTGGTAAAATTGATGATAGGAAAAAACATCTGTGGTTAGGACAGTGGACTGGGAGTTAACAGTTCAGTTCCTGAACCTGACATAAACTTTAGGGAAGCCATTCATTCTACTGCTTAATTTGCTAGCTGTAAAAGTAAAATAATCATATTCTTTTCCCTTGCCTGATATATATCAAGGTCTCCACACCTGGAGATGGTGACTGTTGAGAACACCAGGGCTGGTTCTCATATTACATTTCTCATGTTACTGCGACCAGCAAATTGATCACGCAGGATGACTTTGGCTCTGCTGGTTTATTCCCAGTGGTTTATTGCAGTGCTTATACAAGTAATATCACACAACAACTTGGAATTCAGCCATGACATAAGTCAAGCTTTCTGTATTGACCTGAAAAATCAAAGCTCTGGCTTGTAAATGAATTATATGTAAATGGAAGACAATGCAACTATAACCACTCCTTGCAAGGTCGGTCACAAAACTGTCATATTGACAACTGCCAGTCTTCAAGTTCAAAGGTCTAACTCAGTAACACTCTTAAGATTTAAGCAAAAATAAAATGTACATTAATGTAATCTTTAATATCTTTTCATGGAATGTACTTTATATTTTAAGACAGCTCTTTGAATGCTTGTTTTATACAACTTCAGTAAATCCCACCAATAACAAAAAGAAATGGGATAAACCCCAAGGATTTCAGAGTAAGCAGAAAATCTTGCTGCATGTCTGAAGAAGTTTTTGTAAAAATTACCACATTTGCATAAAAGTTGACTTGTTTAAGTCCATATTTTGCTATGGAAGGCCTTTCATAATTCTCTTGCTTATTATTATTTCTACAACCTATAAGGCAACATGGAAATCCATTCTGCATCTTATGAATTGAACACCTAAAAACTTTCATCTTTGTTTTAAAAACTCTAGCAGCTATGAATTAATAAGCCCTACTTCACAAGATGCAGAACAGATTCTACCTATCTGCTATGCAGAGAGCAGAGTTTTATTATCTCCCTTCTGCCAGAAAATCCAGTGAAGAGATGAAGCAGCTCTTTTGATAGATCTGGAAGGCTGCCCATGTAACGCAACATTCACATCACGGCACACATTATTTTGGGTTACTGTTGAATGGCTATGTGAACAGTGCACATTAATCCCATGCTGAAAAGAAACAAACAATGCTTACAGTTGTGCCAGCCAGAAAGCAGCCACACACAGTAACACTGCTGGGGACTATTTTATACGAGGGAGACAGACAGACAGACATTGACTTTTTGCATAGGAAGTTGGTTTGTCATGCATTGCACACAGGCCAAAGGGAATGTTTCTGGTCTTTGTGCAAGGCTTTATGTAAATAACACCAAACTGACACCTTCAGGTAGTCACGTGCCATTATTGTTTATCAGAAGCATTCCTGACTTCACAGATCCAATCCTAAATGCAAAAAAAAGCTCACTTAGGTCTCTTGAGCCTAGGAAGAACCCTGGTGAATGAAGAGAAGAAGACTAAAGAGAAAGGGTCTTCCTGCATATAGCTCTTTGAACAACTGGAATTTGCCTTTGAAGGCTGATATTTTTATTACATGGCCAACGCAGGCTGCATCCTTGGTGAGAGCATACTGATGTCTCTCCTTTAAGTCAACCATGTTTGGGGAACAGAAGTGCATCAAATGCAACTCAGTGGGAAAGCAGGTCAAAAGTTAAATCTATCACAATATCCAGGCACCTGATTCCAACAAGCATGTTCTCAGATTAAGGGAGAGTAAAAATCATGAAAGAGAATACAATGCAAAGACACAAACTACAGCTCATGAAGCTTCCAGGTTCCAGCCTCCAGGAAAAGCATAGCAGATACCTACTGCCACAGACAGGTCTTTCTGAAGCTCTCCCTCAGCCATTGGGCCATGATCCTAATTGGAAACAAGTTGCTAAGACAGATGGACCTTGGTCTGCCTTTATATAACCATCATTAGAGTTCCTGGAATGAGTCCACAGAAGGGCCATGAAGATCATCACAGGGCTGGAATTGTATAAGACAGGCTGAGAGATTTGGGACTGTTCAGTCTACAGAAGAGAAGGCTTGCTGAAGACTTTATAGCACTTTCCAGTGCCCCCTAAAGGGAGCTACAAAAGAGCTGGGGAGGGACTTTTGACTAGGGTACATAGAGACAGAACAAGGGGAAATGACTTAACAGTGAAAGAGGGCAGATTTAGATTTAAAAAGATGTTTACATGTAAACACTCTTCCTAAAACTTATTTGTTAGGAAGAAATTCTTTACTCAGAGGATAGTGAGGCACTGGAACCAGTTTCCCAGAGAAGTTGTGAATGCCCCATCCCTGGAAGTGTTCAAGGCCAGGTTGCATGGGGCCCTGAACAACTTCTAAGTCCCATGGCAGAGGGGTTGGAACGAGATGATCTTTAAGGTCTCTTCCAACCCAATGGTTATTCTATGATTCTATGATTTTTATGTGTGTATTTTCTCAAAGTCTGTTCACACACACACGAAAAAAATAGAATCACAATATGTTTTTTCATAGAGTCAACACATGGTTTAGTAGAAATCAGTGATATTTCGTAAAACACTGCCAACCCTGAGGGGTTTACACAACAAAATGACAAAACAAAATAAAAATCTGGAAATAGCAGAGGCAGAAGAGGAAGTTTATTTTACAAATTTTTGACTAGCTAATTTGTTTTTCAAAGTTTGATTCCATAATTGGTAGGGGTGATATTTTTACATTATCAAGAATTCTTTGCAGGATTCAAGTTATTTTGCCATAGGAAAATTAAAGCTCTAAAACTGCTACAAATTGCATTAGTAGAGTATTCAGCATGTTATACCCTCTAAGACTGGAATTTCCTTGGGGTTTTTTTCTCTTCTGGTGTTCCTCAATATTAGCTCACATAAGGAACATTGCAAGCGTAAACTGAACCTGCTGATAAAATCAATGCAGAGCTCTCCCTCCCACATCAAAACTCAGGAAAGGTTTAGGAAGAAAATCAGTGTTTTATATACCCCAGCACTGAGACTTCTCTCCCTCTGCTTATATGGGAGTAACCTGAAGATTCTCAAAATATTTCCTTGATCTTGGGAAATCTCTGGAGTGCCGCAACATCCCACTCTGGTGCTAATCCCATGAACTACCAATTAATTTCACAGCCATAAGCCTAAACCATGAACATGACTTTAGGAGAGCTGCACCTGCCCTGGCTTGCAACAGGATTCTTGATGGCACACCTAAAACTGCTTGCTAAACTTTCTTTCCTAAGCTGTATGGCACCAGCAGTGGGACAGGCACCAAGAACCTGTGATAAAGGGCAATACTCTTCCCTTCAGCCAAATGTCTCTTCCCACCACATGAGTCTGAGATCCTTTTAGCCTACCCTAGGCCTGAGTGAGGATATAGCTCAGCCTTGAATACTCTCCCTGCCTTTACACAGTAATGAAAAAATCAATGACTATAGGAAAAGTATTAGTCCGTCAGGATGCTCTGTACCACGAGAACAAAATTCCTTAGAATCTCATCCCATGCCAGGCAAACAGACAGAAAAGCCTGCTGGTTATAAAGCATGTTGTTAATCTTCGCTTTTCTCTTCCTCTTGCAAGCAAAACAGTCCCAACTCTAGGAATTTTACATAATTCACTTTACTGCAAATTAACACAGAATTCTAACTACTGATTCAGATATTCGTGGGGGGGTGGGGGGAGGAAGAAATTCACTTCTCCCCCTTCCTAGCCTCAATTTCCCTTGTTTTCCATCACCCTCAGTCTGCTGGAGGACAGGCAAGACAGGCAGCTGTGGTCAGGCAGCTACTCCTTCCTGCTGTACCTCCCTTATTCCTTCTCCCCACATCTTGTTCTTCCTGCCCTTCCGAGGACCAGGAGTGGTCCCACAGATGTGTCCCTAGTGATGGCCCCTTTCCAGATGTCTCCTCCTGCTTGCTCGTGACATTGCTGTTTCCCAAGCCTTACTGACACCCTCCATGGGGCACCCCACAGCCTCACTCAAACCTCCTTACTTACACCCCAAACCCTCACTGACAACAGGACCCCATAAGCCAGGGTTGTTGTAATTTCAGAAATTGGACCATGAGCCCCTCTTGTGAACCGGCAAAATAAAGAAAAGAAGGAAAAGAAAACGGCAAGAGGCCAAAACACGCATTGCCCAGGCATCTCCGAAAGCTGCAGCAGCTGGGCTGCTAACGCACACGGCTGACATCAGCCAGGCTGGGTTTTTGCAAGCAACTCATTCTGTTTTTTCCAGACAAAATCAGTTTTAGCTGCAAAATCCAGTTTTCCAGGTGGGTGTCTCTGGTTTGGGGAAGGAGAGGGGGTGTTTTAAGCATGGGGAAAACGCACTGGCAGGGTGTGGGAAGGGGCCAATGTTGCATCTGCAGTTCTCAGAGTCATACCAGCAGAACTGTGAATTTTGTGCCTGTAAAACTTTCAGGGTAATGCTCCAAAAGTAATAGCTGTAAATATTTATCTTTTATGCTTAAAAAGCCTGACTGCACAGAATGCTAGATGTTGGTGCATGCAAAGGAGGGATAGGAGAAGGGGGAAAATGTCAAGGCCCAGGGAGTTGTCTGCTAAGGTCCTTCTAAGGTAAATTTTCTGTAGCCTGTTAGCAAGAAATCGTCCGTTTTAGAGAGAAGCACGCATTGGAGTGTTTTGTTTTCTCAGAGAAGTGTGGAATTTGAATCCAGGTCCTTTGGCTTATCTGTTGTAAACCATGACTGTTTCTCAGCACCACACCACTCAGTATTTCCTAGAGAAGGGATTCTGAGAAAAAAGAAAGAGCCCCAGTTCCCTAGAAGCATTAAATTAACACAAGGGATCTGTAAACGAAACAGCAGAGGTTTGAAAGCCTTACCCTTTACTGTTTCCTGCTTTCTTGGAAAAATCTCAGTATTAAAACAGATTGGATTACATTACAGGACTAGTTGCTGCTGAAGAATTTTATTTTGGGTTATAAAACACAATGTTTGCTGTTTTTCTAATTCAATTTGCTTTTACCTTCCTTATGTCACACTGTTAGTAAGGCTCCTGTGAGAAAATGCAGGTTGTTATTGCCTGCAAACTACCCCAATTATCATCTGCTCTCACTTTGTAAAGTAATGTGGGTAGAAACTGTGTAGTAAGTATAATGCTGATCTAAAGAAGTATGTTACAATTTTAAATCCATTTACAGCTTTTGCTTTGGGCATATAAAAAATGACATTAAGAACTTGTTTCCCAAAAAAAATCCCCAACCTTAAAAGGTTAACACATCTCTAAATTAAAACAAACAGTAATCCTAACACTACCAACCAGTTTACATCTCTGAATTATAAAATGTAAACAAGTGATCTTGCAAATTTTATTTTAAAGGGTTTGTGCCTTTGTAGTGAAGTTTTCAGCTAGAATAACAACATCAGCAGCCTCGTGTGGACTCGGAATAATTTCACCACAAACGGCTGACTATAACTGCAGCCCTATGCCTGCAGTCCTGACTAGGAAGACTCACATTTAATTTAAGTGGGAATTTTTGCCAGGTGATAGCTATAGGATCAGGCTTCCTGGGTAGGATAAAAATCTAAAGCAAATTTTATATTTCACGTTTAAAAGTTTTAAGTAGGTGAAGTGAAAATTCTTGGCTTTCCCAAATGACATCAAAGATTGAGGGAGGAAAAAACCAAGAGATTCTTGGTAGCAATATATTTAGCACCTTTCTTGGAATGTAATTGTTACTGGAAACTTTGGGGGTGTATCCATATGCGTTAACCACTCTTATACAGTAAAGTCTGGTTTCTGAACTCATAAAAGAATTACACAATATTCTAACTACCTCAAGAGGCCTGATAATAAAATCACAGCATTTCACAATAATTCTAAAGATAAAGAGAATAATCAATTTAAGCTGGAAAAAATATTCTACTGCATATGTTACTGCAATTACAATTTCTCTGCATACTGCAGTGATGCTTTTCACATGGCAAGTATGATCAGAGTTAAAAATATAAAAGTGTCAGCCCTAGGCAAGTAATTGATTCTGCAAAATTTATACATGTGTGTAAAAATTTGATTTAATTATGTCTTTTTCAAAGTATTCATGGGTTGTGTGAAAAATGGGGGACAAAGGGAAGATGTAGTGAAAACAAGTGTTGCAGGTCAGGATCAGATTGTTTTTCCTCTCATCTCTTAATAATATGCATTTGTTTGGTTTCATCTTCCTGATGCCACCTGTATGCTAAAACACTGAACTTTTAATGAAGAACATTAAATGAACCATAATGCCTGTAAACAATAATCCTTCTTGAGATGGCACAGGACAGCAAATACCAGATTTGAAAAAGAGGGAGTTGTGTGACTGAAAATCTATAGCCACTACCCAGTCTGTTCTGGAGTGTTTATAAGCAGTTTTTTAAAAAAACTCAATTGAACAGCAGGACAGTCCACCAAAATCCTATACATTTCACTTGACAAATACTTTACAACCACCACCTTTTTTAAAAAAAGACATACATCAATCTAAAATCAAACTGCTGAACCATTTTTAAGCTAGACAGGAAGAAAATATAAATGACATGGACTAACTAATGAAAATGATGCAAGAACTCTGCAGATTTATGAATTATTTATTCTGGTCCTTCTTACATACTAATGTAGTTTCTAATATGATTAGTAGAAAATATAGACAACCAAACATACAGTTATTACAATATTAAATAAATACTTCAAGTGTAAAAGTTTCTGCATTTCCAACTGAAATGCTGAGATCTTTTTCAAAAAATTAAATACAAAAATCATGGCTCAGACTTGCCTGCAATTTGCAGGTGACTTAAAATGACCTGAAAAATAAATTAAGATAGTATTCACCAAAATGAATTTCTAGTTGAGTATTCAGATCAAACAGCAACAAGGACAATAGCTCATATTATCTTTTGAATGTAATTTAAAACTCAGGCACAGAATTATAGTAATTTTGACAGCAGAAGGAATAATTATGGTTCATACAGAAGTCTTTCTGTCTCCCAACTGCACAATGTATGTAATAAGTTATAATAAAATAACTAAGTAGTTGCTGAAGGAGAAAAAAAAAAATAAATTGTTGTTCAATACACAGTATGTCTGTTCAGCTCTTAACACTTTCAGACTTATTTTCTTTTACCTCATCTCCTTCAGAATACATTTACCACTGACCATCAGATATTTCTAAGTGCAGCCACTGTCTGCCTTGGGACATGAGGGGTGCTCCTTATTATAACAACTAAGTTCCAACTGCATTAGAAAAAGCCATTAATGGACTAAAAATATTCCAGGTTGTCATAACCAATAAATATCCATGTCTGAATGTTTTTAAAGGAAGTTAATGTTAAATCTAGGTATTCTATTTGAGTCGTAATTCAAATAGAAAGGAAACTGTCTGAGTTATTCCCTCTCTGCTAAAATGCAATCCCTACAAACTTCTGGGATCTTTGGATTTCAGGAAAATCAGACCAATATTACACAAGCATATGGAACTTTATGGAAATAAAATATTTTAAACTCTTTGTACGGTTCTACACCCACTTGTTCTTTCTATAGATATATATGTGGGTAAGTGTGCATACACATCTATTTTAGACATCTGCATATGTCTGACTTCTTAAAAAATCTTAAATATTGATCAGATAATGTGTGACTAATCTAAGTGCCAAGCTACCCACAACCAACAACAATAAAACTATTCCCAGGAAGGATTTTTCTTAGGTTTCTGTAATAGCTGCAGAAACAGTTCCATGTTTTTAAAATTTATAGCTAAAAAATTATTCCACTGACAGAATTATGTAAAAAACACAGACATACTAAAAATTTGGTAAAAGTCTTCAAAATAAATATGATTAGTGAATATGGTACCGTATCAGCTATTTTATATAAACATTCAAATTTTCAGATCATTATGCCTTTCTTTTTATAAAGAGGCTGTGCTAACAAATAGGTTTTAAGAACTTACCAAATATACAAATATACAATACACATATATATAATATACAATACACAAATATACAATATGCTTGGAGAAATATACTCCTGATTTAAATGTGGATGATGTGACAAAATATTTGCTTTGAGGACAGGGAGTGACAGAAATAGAAAAGCAAATTCATTCTGTCTGAAATATTGAAGCAACTTAGTGGCTTCCTACTCTAAATCCTACTTACAGTATAGAATATGAAAACAAGTCATTAAAGCTTGACAATAAAGCCAGAGATAGTGCTGTAACTGATAGCCTTG
The DNA here is from genome assembly GCF_001522545.3 of Parus major. Lineage (NCBI taxonomy): Eukaryota > Metazoa > Chordata > Aves > Passeriformes > Paridae > Parus > Parus major. The sequence continues at coordinate 42,529,920 of NC_031773.1, read as the reverse complement.
GGTGCAAAGGAATAAAAGGCTTAAATGCAGAATGTGGACAGATTCTTAGTTGATGGCCCACTTGTTTAGCTGTTTTCAGTGGGACTATGACAATTTAAACCAGCTGAAGGCCTACCCCACCATTTTCTTGTTCAAACAATTCAATATGATCCCTGTTTCAGCGAGAAAGGAGGACAAGATTTCTAATAAAAGGAATACCACCACCTAATTTTGTGTTTTCGTTATTTTTAAAATAGGCAGAGCTGTAGAAGTCAATAATAATATCCCATTGTAGATGTGGGACTGAAATCAATAAAACACAGTAAATTCAGTTATGGGAAACAGCTTTGAATGGTTTTAATTATATTTTCCTAGAAAGGCTTATAGAATGTTATTGATATTTGACCTGGAAAATTCTGTTTTCTATTACAAAGTACATAATATCAATACAGCACCATATATGCCTGCATTCGAAGTCTTTAACCCTTTGCAGGCCACAGATGAAAGGAGAAGCAGGTGGATTTTTTTTTTTTAAATCTGAGGAAAACAGATGTAAATAAACCTGTCACCTGTCATAAAGCTTTAATCCTCCTTTGAAGTTAAGAAGTCTGAAACACCATCACATTCTAGTATGATGAAGAAAAAGAGCAGACTATTCATTTTGTCTATGATGGTAGTTGTATGTTAACTGCTAAAGATATTAATATTTTATTTTATTTTACAGCTTTGCTCTCCTAAACCCAGCTCATCTGCCTGGCACCCCTGGAAGCCTCTGCCTTCTGTCACTTTCTTAAGTGCACGTACCAGCTGATCAAATCCTTTATTAAATTAGACACTGAATTAAAATTTAAAAAAAAAATTTAAAAAAGCCAGAAAGAAAAAAGAAAAAAAAAAAAAAAGAGCCATACAGTATGAGGAAAGGAATCCAGTTTCTCAGAACTATAAATTTCAAATCCATCTGGTCTGGGAGGGGGACAATAAAAATATATGGAAAGTGATTAAGAAGTACTCCACGATACCCACTCTAGCTAGCTACCACAGATCCTCTGGACCCATCCACGCAGTGCATTCATACCACAGCTAAGCAGCTCCAGGAGATGCATAAATGAATATCATTGCCTCCAGTGAATGTAAGAGAAAGCAGACAAGCAGTCACTTGCCCAAGGCGACGCTTTAAATCAGCGTTAGAACTGGGAATAAAATTCTCAAGTCATTCTGCTTTCCTGGTTCAGGCACCATTCAGTGGATTGCAGCACAAAAAGAAAAAAAAAAAAAAGGCACCACAGACAAAATTAACAGTTTGGTGTAAAGGGAAAATTATTTCAAGACAGGAGCATTGTGACCAGGCTAACAGCAGCCAAATAAATGCATTCAGGCTCAATCAGAGCACTCACCTAAAATGGGACTGCTGATAATCCCCAAAGAAAAGTGGGTAATTTAAAAGCCCTGGTCATTATGAGCACACCAGTTCAAGAAAAATGCAGGCACACTGTGACCAACAGTTACCACTTCATTACTTACAGTACATATACTCTCTATATACTTGTGTTTGTATATATATAGTTATATATATATATATATACATTCACATATATATTCACTCACACCGACACAGAATACAGGTCTCAATGATGATTCAGTAAGGTTGGAAGTGAAAAGGAGCTGCACAGTACTTGAAAGGATGACAGAAATGAATGGAGACAGCAAGGCTCAGATGCATGCCCCAGACCGGCAGGATACAGAAAATCAGAGCTATAAATATAGGTTAGAAATACACAGGAGTCACTGGTGCAATAGGCCAAGGGAGCTGTTTCAACACCCTGGCATGCTACACAAAATGATCTTTAAAATCCATTAAAAAGGGAATATATAGTGAGAGTGAAAAGGCAGCAAACGTAAATGATTAAAGAAAGCAACCTCCCACCCAGTTAATGCTCTGCTGGGTTATATCCTGCACCAACACAGATTCAAACTGATACCAAGGGGGCACCAACACACAAAGCGATTTTTCTTCCTCTTTTCTTTTTTGTTTTAAATATCAAAACAAAGTTTCTTCAGAGCCACAATTAAAATGCAACTGTTAACCCTAAGAAGGCAGCAAAGGAATTTTTTATGAGTGAAGTTTTATTCATAACTAAGGATTCTTTCATGTTTCTCAAGAAGCTCTAAACTAAACAGCTCGATATTTGGATGGATGACACATCTGTGAGTGGCTTGAAAATGCCATTTGTTGAAAATGTAAGCAAAAGGCTCTTAGGGTAGTTTTTGATGATTGAGGAAGAAGTCTTTGGAGAGACCATATACAGTGATTATAAGGGCAAGAACTAAATTCATCAGTCTTAAAGGAGAAGGGAATTTACTGCCCTCAGACTGTGAGAGAAGCAGTGTTTGGAAGTGTGAGATATATAGCATTTGGGTAAATACACTGGATCAAGCCAAAACATAAAGCAAAATGTGGATGAGACCAAACAGGGAGTTCAGAGACAACTCAACAACAGCATGTCAGGGGATAGCTTGTGACCTGCAAGACAGGATGTAAAAAGGCACAGTTGAGCCTGAGCGAGAGAGACAAGAAGTAGGAATGCACAGAGGTACCAAAGCGTCCTTTAAAGAATACAAATCCTGCTCATTTACCACAAACAAATGGAGACCTGCATGTCAAGGAAGGGAAGAAAGGAACAAGCCAATTGGGGCAGCAAGACTGAAGTCTGAAGAGGGAACTAACAGGCTCCAGAATGTGGTGTTCACATCCCACCTTCACCTTTGCTACTCACCCAGCACCAACAGCTCTTTCTCCATAGGAACACACTTTTATTTGTTCTGCCTAAAGGCCCAGCTCCTGGCATCTTTTTGCCAAACATGCTGCCCTTGGTTTTGATGAAGAAAAAGCCCTACATTCCCCATGAAGAGGAAAGGAAGACAAGATTTGAAAAGTTAACCCTCGAGAGTTAGAAACGAAAACCATGCATTGCTCCTGTGCCATGCCTGCAGCTGTGGTTGCCAGGCTCCAAACACCCCTCCAGCACATGCCAGCAGAAAGCCAGCTGGTCTCATGCATGGCCCCAGGAGAGAGCAGATTTTTGTGATCCTGGTTTGGCGCCCAGACAAAATTTAGTCATGGTCCAGATCGAGACCAGAGTTCCCCACTTAAATCTCTCTTCTGCAGGCACAACTGTCATGTAAACAATCATTTAAATCCCATTTTCTTTGGTAACATTTTTTGGAGGAGAACAATAAGATGGCATGTGTGACTGCAACCCATCTCAGCCACCCGTGAGAACAGAGCAAACAATTAACTTTTTTTTACTTCACTGTTTGCTGTTGACTTAAAAGCAGAAATTCCTTTTTCAAACAATTTTTATGGGCAGTCAGTGTGTCCTGGACAAAGATTAAGATCCACGTAAACTACAGATTAGTTTGGAAAGTTCAAGCGTCATAAATCAGTTGGATCAGAAATTCTGAAAAAATAGCATAAAGCAGCAATGATGCTTCTTGACAGAGCAAACTGAAACCCTTTAAAAAAGCAACTATCCCTGAAAAGTCGATTATGCACTGTCATTTTTAGTAGCCAGTTCAAGAAAGAACATGACAAAACACCAGACATTACCAGCTGCAAATCTTATCTCAGTCCCAGGGGAAGGGGGAAAGACAAAAACGTTCGATTATGAGCAATATCATACAGACAAATCAAAACAGGTTAAGTAAAGAAAGTGGAGGTTTAAGCAGCTACTGAAATCATGAGCTCAGTGGAATGACAACGTGTGTTACATGACCTTCATCTTCTCTTCCAAATGCAACACAAGGCGTTGATCACAATCCTCTGAAAGCTTTAAAAACCTGCGCTGTAGTTAACAAAGATTCCATGGTAAGTTATGAATACCTGGGTTCACCCTGGTATTAAAGCTCCTCTCCAGCAGCAAGAGGTGCTTTGCAAGAAAAAAAGAAGTCTTTGGAAAACGTGTCCTCTGAAACATCTGCTTCAGGGCCCCAGGTCCCAAGGATCTTCAGTATGATAGCAATCAGCTGTATTTTTATTTATGAGTTTTAAACACTAACTTCTGTAAAAGCTTCAAAGCCTAACAGTAAAGTGTTTATACAAGATTGCAGCTTTCACGTATTTTATTTATGTACAAGATAAAAAAAATATATCATTGCTAGCCTTTACGATGCCTGAGAACTATGCTGCTCTTAACAAGATCTCTTTCTCTAGTCCCAGTGCCTGATGGGAATGTGAGATATTTCAACTCTGGGATGTTACCTAACACTAACTGGTCTTAAGTTCACATTTCCCATAAATATTCCTTAGGACAGGCCACAGAGTAAACCTGAAAACTAGCACCTTCATCTTAAGATACAAACAATAAAGGCCTGCAGGTGCTGCAGTGACTTCTATTCCATAGGCAAGATTCTTTATAACAATTTAAATAAATTATTAGCAAATTAAAAGAATTTTTTTCTCGCCATCCAAATTTCCTTCACTATTTTCCTTTAAAGATTACAATTTACCTTTTCCACCACAGTAAAAACAAAAGCAGAAAAATGTATCGTGGAAAAACAAATCAGCATCAAAAAGACAGCCTTGCCTAATTCACAGAAATGTTTATTTACCAAAAAACTTTGATAAAAAGGTATCTTCTCCCTGTGGTTCATATTTCTCACGGTCCAAAAGAAAATAAGAACTGCTAATAAACATGATGAGAAAACACAGAATGGACAGGACTTTGTATATCAAGAGCACCTTTTCCTTAATCTTCCTTTGAAATGGTTCATTTGTGCTCAAAAAAAAAAACCTAAACAATAAAAACAACTCAAAACTTAAATCTTCAGCTTGCAGAAGAGTTACGAATGGCTTTATCTTCAAACAAGAAAGATCCTTTAACATTCCATTTTGAGACTTTGTTATGAAACGACACCAATTATTGAGCTTTGAAGATTAACTGAAACTGTACAAAACAGCTGCAGACAACAGGCAAACTTCAGCTTTTCCTCTAGGTTTAGTCATGAAGAAAACTACCCTGAAATTAAATTCTGGTGCATTTTACAGTATAAATGTAACAGACACACACTTTCTGTAGTGGGAAAAAGCTCCAGCTGCTATGAATTGCCTGTTCAAAGTGTAAGACACTTTTCTGAGAAGACTGAGAAGCTCACCGGCGTGCTGCCTAAAGCAAAACACCCAACATGTACAGAGGGAAAAAAGTAAGTGATGTAAAAGAAATCTAAAGACAAGCCATTTACCTTTCTTCAGTACTGAATATCATTCACTAAATGCAGATTTCCTCATTAGAAAACACTACGAATAGCAAAAGATTCAGCTACTCTTCTTCCCATGGTCAAAGGTTCACCAGCCAGCCTCAGTATACCACAAGGTAAGAGGATCATGGTCTGCTAGAAGCATTAATTCTCTTGAATAGCCTAATTTCAGTTATTACAATATATCCCTTTTCCATAGGAAATAAACTACTTAGGTATGTATATACATTCTGAATTCAAGCTATCAAATGTAGGGTGACCCACTCAAAGCTGAGAATACCTTTCATCACTTCCTCATAACCCGTAGGCAAAAGAAAGCATAGAAATGGTTGTAGGTCTGTCAAATTGCTACATGCTATCTGGCATTTGTCTGCAGATGCCAATATTTATTTTATAAATCTGAAATGGTTGGGAAAAACTTTGTAATAGCACATTTCCCATATCTTAACCCTGAATCATACCTTGTTTTGAGTGATTGTCCTCTGCCTCTACATCTGAGGTAATTAATTTTGGTGTTCCAGACGTGGCATATGCACTTTGTTCACATATGTGTTGTATTATCACTCTGCATGAAAATAGTTATGACTGTGGTGTTAAAAAACAGAATTTTTATTAGCTACCTCCAGTCAAATGAAAAAATCAAATAGAGTAGTAAAACCTATGCCTAAAAAGGCAGTCACTGAAAACACTGGGATTAAATGCTCAGTCTCAACCTAATCTTTCCTAGACCACTGTCCTGACTGGATTTCATTCCTGGGACAGGCACCACAGGACTAGATGTGGGGAAATCAAGAAAATTACTGCATATGACTATCAAGGTAAAAGAGAGGCTTGAGGGTCAAAGGTATTCAAAAAATGTAAAAACAGTGGGCCAAAGGGGAGTTTTGAACAAGGCGGTGCCATTTTTCTCTCTCTGGAGACAGGACAGTAAAATGGAGCGGGAAGAGGTCCTGTCACACTGCTAGGATTCCCCGAGTCAAGCTTCCTTCTCATGGTACTGTGTGTATTCAGCTTGACAGAGCCTGGGAAAGGTTAACAACAGGTTCCTTGACACCATGGGTGTATTGAGCAAGACAGACCTGGCATAGCTGTCCTTCCACTGTGTCTCATCCCAGTGTTCTGCAACAGAAATGCTGAATAAAACCTCAGGCATCTCTCTTTTTACAGCTAAGACCTGATGGGTTAAGAAAGTTCTCTGAGCAACTGCAAGTCTGCTATAGGGGAAGGAATATTACAAATAACATCATAGATCCTACAGGTGTGAAAAAAATTATCAAAGCCTTATACATCCCTACAACTCCAAGGCAAGGGAAAAAACACTGGTACGTTTGTAATGCAGCTTATACAAGGATAGGATAGGATAGGATAGGATTAGGATTCCATCTTGAGAAAGCTCTTTCTTTAAAACCAAGATGAGGAAATCTATAAAGCATAGTAAGCTCATCAGCTGTGGTCAGGAATCAGTGAGTATTGCTACAAAGCTGCAACGATGTAAGGAAAAAGCAGTAACTGTAACAGTACATTAGAATTTGTATCTGATATAGAACATCCAGGAAAAGATAAAAGATCATCTCAGCAAGATTGAATGTCATCTCTGCAAAAGAAAGATGAACACTTTTGTAGAAGGGTCATTTTGGTATTGACAATTTTTCACACAAGGAAGAAATTATATCCAAAAACTGAAACACAATATCCCATTTCAATGTCATTTCCTAATAAGCATGTTAATAACTCACAGCAGTACACCATGGTGAGTTAAAGCAGCCAGCTCTTAATACTTTATATGTTCTATGCTCCAATGACTTTTTTTTAACCTTGTGATACCATTGGACTCAGAAGAGAGTCCAGAAAGCACATGAAGTAATAATGTGCTCAGTCCAAATCTCCTTATGAAGGCAGAACATGCAATCCTAAGAGAAAGAACCAATTAATAACTTTGCTTTCAGATCATTAAAGATGCAATACAATGAGACACATTTTATTCACAGAAATTACATTAAGCTTTTCTCTGATATGCATGACCAATGTGCTTTGCATGCCAGAATTAAATCAACTACATGTTATAATGTTGACTATTATATAAAATGGTTATGAACATGAAAATAGTAAACTCAGAATTAAAAATCTATGTAGAATGGGGAAAAGGCTCAAAAGTTGTGGCACAGGCATGACTAGAATCACAGAGAAAGGAGACTCTTAAGAATTCATGTAAGGGGTACAGGATTTTATACGCTGCTCCCATATTAGTTTACTCAATAAAGTACAGGACCTAACCTATTCAGAGAGCATCTCTTCATTGTTAACACAATAATATAAATGTTTTTCTTGAAGCAGAAGACTAAATTAGGAGTCTGAGTAACTAAATAGTGACAGCTCTATGGGAAGAAAAAGGGTTGTGTTGATAGCTTGTAGGGTCAACAGGAACTGAGCAAAAATAAAAGCAAAAACTACACTTACAGCACAGAATTGGAGAAAAAGATTTTGTTTACTGGTGCATATCCAAGAGGTGTACAAATGTTAGCTAGTGCCAAATCAGAAGGGTAATTAATGCCTGGAAGTAGAGAATCTCTTACTACCTCCCTCTCCTCACCAATAACAAGCATGCTTTGGGACCCTGTGCCCACTTTGATGCTCCAGGATTAATTAATTAATTAATTAAAGTTATTAGATCCCCAATTTCAGGACTTCTGTTTTCTTTCCAGGCATGTGTGGAAAGAGCTCATAATTAACCCACAGGCAGTAATGCAAGACAGTGATGAAGTCAGAAAAGCTCTAGGCTTGTCTGGATATGTGTATCCCAGATGATGTTGCGGACATGATGACAACTGTCCTAGAATGAACCTACAAGTTAAGGACAACACATAAAAAAATAGTGTTTGTCTTTATGTACATAATTGTGAGGTTTCACAATTTTAAGTAGACAGCATATTATTTAGTATAAGAAGCTTTAGGAATGATGATTGCACAAATAATTCATAACCCTACCAGAAGGAATCAGCTCGCATGAAATCAGTATCAAGACAGGGACATTCTATATATTTCTTCAACTTAGAACTCTGAAGCTTTACACACAAAAGTTACCCAATATCTGATCATATTTAACAAAAGAATGCTGAAGTTGAAAAGCCAAGATGTAGTGTACTTTGTCCTGAGGGGCACTATTAGGAGGGCTAGGCACTAACAAATACACACAATCTATGACCAATGTAAAAGGCTTATACACAACAGCAAAAAGCTAGTTCTGCCTTTCCTAACATTTATAGGTAATTTAAACACAGAAGCCTTACACAGAAAGTCATGGGATTACTGTTGCTATAGTCATCAAGATTATTTTTCTTTAAGTCCCTAAGTAATTTCAGCACTTGTCAAAGCACTTTTGAATTGGAAGAAACAATATATTTTTACACTCAGAACAAGAGAAGGAAACCCCAGCACAACGCCATTTTAATCAGACAACAAAAATACTCTGATACAGGAGGAATTTTACCAAATGCATGAGCTACTGAACCGTGAAAGTAAAAGCTGTTAAGTCATAAATTCAAGGCAGTGAATCACAGTTCCCTTCGTAACTGGCTTCATGGGGAAAAAAAAAAATCAAACAAAACAAAACAAAAACAACAACAAAAAAAAACAAAACAAAGAACCAGAGAAATTCTCTAAACCAGAGCCTGGTATGCCAAGAATTTTGTAAAAGGGTGCCAATGGCAAGATGAACACTGCAGTGGACATTTAATCACACTAGGAATGTCTCTGATCAGCATTAGCTAGGAAAACTCCTTGTCATGTAGTAGGCTAGAACACAATACTCAAGTGAACAGTGAGTTTACACTCCAATTCTGCATTATATTAGCCTGAATAGAAAGGCAGCATGCTTTTTCTCTAAATGACTTGATATTTATTCATTTACACTACTGTAGGTGGAAAATTGCAAAACAAAAGAAAAATGTTAACAGAACCCAAACAAGACATATATAACCCTGTATTATTCCCCTGGACTCCCTGTGCCTCCTTTAGTGGAAGCACAGTTGGTTTCACTCCTACAGACTCTGTTTATATATACATTATAGCCCAATCCTGTGGATCATTAAAGTAAACTTGGAGCAAGTAATCCGCCTGAGGCCACTGAGCATGTTAACAAGAATACAGTCACACAAACCAATGTTTGCAGGTTGAGTTTGACAATAAAAATATATTAACTCAGATCTCTTTAAATTAGCTATTCCAATTAAATTTTAGCAATACACATGCTTCCACTAATTGGTATATGGACAACATGCAAGATGACTATTTACTTCTGGAGACTGAGAAGCTCCTTTCAGGACTTTTGTCCTGTGCAAGGTACCAGACCAGTGTAGTGCCATGCCAGGAGCTGGACAACTTTCTTATCTCAACTGAAGCATGGTAACAGCCTCTTAATAAACAACAGATATTGGTGCTAAACAGGTATTGCTAATTTCTTCTATATTTCGCCCCTTTGTCATACTGGAACCTAAACAATCTCTAATATAAGTAACAACTTTAAAGAGACAAGTGAAGTGCATGTGTCTACCTTCTACATAGGAAAAGGAGTGTTGCACTTAGTTGAAAAACTTAAAGATACATTTAACATTGCTATGTATGAGAACTAGGATGAATGAAACATAAACGATGATAAATGCAAACAAGACTCACAGTTACAGAGTCAATTCTACTCCATTCAGTTGCAAGGCAGAAACACAGGTTTATTGTCAATCCCCTTATCCCAGAAGAAGGTCCAATTATTGTGCTGAAATCCATGCACAATTTCTGAGGAAACTTAGGGGCATTAAGGAAGGAATTCACAAAGGCCAGCACACCAACTCAGAAGCTGCCTCAATTAGCCCAGGTGAAACAAAGAGAGGAACTCAAGCCCTATCTCTTTCTAGGACTTAGAAAAAGTTCTTTCAACTACTGGAAAGGACTTTAATCTACTCAAACTTCAATATATGAGCTCTCTCTTGGAGCTATGCCTCCACAAAATATTTACAAACACAGCTGAGGGGGCACTGCTGATATAAACCATAGATGAGCTTATTAGGGAAGATTCTAAGACATGAAGCCACAAGGAGGTATCCTACCTGTTACTCTGTGGGGTGATATCAATATTACACTATTCCATGTGAAGAGCTGCACCTTGCTGCCAGCAGCTGGCAGGGACATAGCTCTGTCTGACAGGTATGTGCTGCAAAAGCCCACAGGATTTGGCACCGTAGGTGAAATGGCCAGAGAAAGGCCTGGCTGTGCATGCCAACAGCAGTGATGAGCAAGCACTGCGCTGCTTGGCACGGCTAACAGGCAGCCTGGGACCTGCCCAGAGCAGCCTTTGAGGTGACCCAGGCGCTCCAACAGCAAGAGCTGCAGTGCACCCGGGCTGGAAGCACAACCAGCAGCTTGCTAGGGAACCATTTAAGGCTGCCCATTTAGAATCCAGGTGCCAGCAAGAGAAATGCCCTGAGAATCCTGAGTTCATTTCTACTGCAAACAGCTGGATAGCATTTCTCCTATAACCTGAAGTTGCTTTTAAAACAAGCACTTTGCAGATGTAGTCATCAGACCCACCATGAGTACATTAACCAAGGGGATGATAAGAGTGTTTTGCCACCCTGACTGCAGCAATCACTGGTCAAGAATATCAATGCGAAACTAATCTTATGTGGGATGTAGCAGAACTGGATCACAGGGAAATAAATTACTTTTTAATTAAATGGAAAATGAGTATGAATAAAGAACATGTCACTTTCAAAAGCTGAGCAAACAAAGCCATTGCCTACAGTGAATAAAATAATAGTTAAATAAATATTTTCTTCACATACAAATACTAGAAAGTACTGACTTTCCTTTTCATTCCAGCTTTTCTTTCCCAGTGGTTGTTCTGCTGAGGACACCTATGGCCCTGCTTAGATGCAGCATTACCTGCCTATGGAGGGAGCTTACATGCCACCAGAGCCAGAGAGAGATCCCTGGGACTGGCAAGGGGCTTAGTCCTTTACCTGTCAAAGTCCTTTTACTCATTCCCAGCACATACTTTATTAGAAAAATCAAAAACTGAAACAGGCTGTTTGTTAAAAAAGACAACATATTGTTAACTACAAATGAAAGCTAAGAAAAGCATATGCACAGGACTAAAATCACCTTCTTTAAAGCCATGGGGAGCTTACCCTTGACCTTGACAGGAGAAGGGTTAAGTGAGCTTGGGTTAACGATGAGCACTTTGGAAAATCTCAAGCAAAGTGATGAAATAGTAAGATTAAGAAGGTTGACAGAAGAAGTGGTGCACTAATACTGATTTATTTACCTTGATCCAGTGCATTAATGCTTATTTCCTGCACATATAAACCCTATAGCATAAATCAAATTGGCTCCTTCTCTAAATGTAAATTGGAAGGAACATCGAAGCTTCACTTCAGTTTGCATCAGCAGAGATCGTCAAAACACATATAAAACTCCTTGCCAATACATCAATATATGGGGTTTTCTCATTTGCAAGAATAAATTACTTAGTTATAAGTTTTCTCAGTTACTCTGGAGCATGTGTTAGCGTGTATCTGAGGGGCACAGAGGACATTAATTAGCATCAACAAATTTATTCACAGAAAAAGCAAGAGCAGGAAGAAAAAAAGAAACTCTGACAGTATACTGGAACAATGGCCTAATGGGAAAAAGAAGCAACAAGATTGGTTTTCTGTTTACACAATTACCAAGTAGATAAAAACTGTCTTTAAAAGCCTTGTATAAAAAACAATAAATCCTCTAACAAGATAGACTGTATCACTTGGAGGTAATGAGTGATACTTGGGTGCTTTAGTTCTCCTTCATATAAACAAACATATGACTGTAAACAGATCTGGAATGAAAATTTAGCTGCATAGGGCAGTGCAGGGAGGGCTTCAAGATACACTAACAATGTAATTAACTGTATCCTAGAGGAACCTCCTGACCTTTGCCATACAAGTGACATTTCCTGGTGAGGATTAAGTCACACCACTGCTGATACTCTCAGTTGACAGGCAAAAGGAGTATGGAGACTAAATTAGTAATAGCTTTCCAGATGTGGAAGTTATTTTTCTTTGAAGGTCAAGTCATGCTGCCATGTCAGTGCAGGGAAGACGGCATAGCATCCATTCTTTCACCAGAGAGAACATTTTAGTCATCAGTGGCAAAGCCTTTGTCCTGCTCTGGTCAACAGGAATCTGGCCTCTGACTTCACTGGAGCCAAGACTTTTACTGAGACACTATTTAGCATTTTTACTGACTTTGGGAGGTTATGCAGCCTCCTCAACCCAGAAAAGTTAAGGTGAATGTGTTTTCTCTGCTTGGTTGGTTTTTAAATAGTACGCATCAACTTAATTTATGAAAGACAATAGATTTTCCCATACAATAAAAATAAAAAATTAAACATCTTCAGATGGTGCTACAAGGCAGCTGTGAAGGTGCTAAAAAAGAAGCAGGTCAGCTCTGAAGGAGAATATTAATGAAGATAAAAATTCATAAAATTAAGGCTAGAGACTCTTAAGCAGAAAGTTCTCCCAGTTACTTTGGAACACATATTAGCATGTATGTATGGGCCACAAGAGCCATTAATTAGTATTGTCAGAATGCCTATATTGATGACATCATGCAAAAATAACAGTTGCATCTTTTTTTATGCTTACAAGTGGCTTTATCAAGCTACAGGATCAAGTCCTTACAAGAAAGTTTCCAGTCTTCTCCAGAAAAGAATTATCACTGTCTGTACAAAGCTTCTTCAATGGTTGCAAACAAGACCAACTGTGGGAAGTTTGCAACAACCAATAAAAGATCTCAGGGATCACAGAGGATTGCAATTATGCATGTTTTTGGAAATATAAAATACAAGCAAAATTTAATTGTTTTGTGATGCAAGTTGAGGAGAAATATTGACAGAGAATTAAGGCATTTTGTCTAATGGAAAACTACAGGTAGTGAACTCTGTAAGCCATTTGGAATGGACATACTCCAAGATGAGAAACAGTACTATAAACTCTAGGAAACAGACATATTTAAAAAATCAGAGGGAGATAAAAAAATAAAAATAAAAAAAAAAAAAAACACATTTATTTTGAGTACCCCTGATATGATACTCATCTACATCTACATGGAAGTATGAAAACAGAATTCTGGGAAGAAAGGATTCCAAGATGGCAGGTTCCATTAATAGACAATATTTCTCCCAAATTTGCCCTAAACCAGGACACCACCTCATTCTGTGGCCAGAGAAGGATACAGATGCTGATACATGTGTATCAGCAAGCAGTAGAACAATAGGAGACTAGTTACACATATACAGATTATGCTGAGGATCTGGTGTTCAGACTACACACAGTTGGAAGGTTTCACTTCTAACTTTGTTCTAGTCTGGTCCTATGGATCCAGTGACCAATTTTCAGTTTAGATTCACCTGAAAGAAATCTAATTCAAACACTCCCATTCACTTAAAAAACACATTCCTAATCTGAACTTGAAGTCACACATACGCATCCAAAGTACCCTGTGTCAGCAGCAGTTACATTTGGAATAAAATCCCATATACTGTGCTCAGAGAGTTTGAAACCAAAGTTACAGAATCACAGAAAAAATTAGGTTGGGAGGTACTTTTGGAGGTCATCTAACATCAAAGTAAAGCCACTTTCAAAGTCTGATCAGGTTGCTCAAGGTCTTGTACCCCTGAGTGTTAGGTGTCTCTGAAGATGGAGATTCCAAATCCTCTTTGGGCAATCCTACTTGGTCTGCAAACTCTCCTGGCCAGTGCTTAACTGTCTTGTGAATTTTTAAAATTTGAGTCAATTACACTTCCCCTCACTACAACTTGTGGCCACTACTTCTTTTTCTTTTGCAACACACCCACATAAAGTATCTGACTCCACCTTTCCTGAGTCTCCTTGGCCTTCTATCCTCCAAAAATAAAGTCAGTTGTTTCAGCCTTTCCCTGTAGCTCACACTGAATTAACAACTTTAGTGGTGCTCCACAGGACTCTAGTTTATCAATCTTTCATTTGTACTGGTGGCATAAAGATAGATAGAGTATTTTAAATACAATCTTCTAATACCAAGTATAGGCAAATAATCACTTCCCAAAGCCTGCTTGCTGGCTTTGCTTTTGCTGACGGAATCTTGTGTGTTCATCATCATACTTGTTGTCTATCAAGACAATCACCTTTTTTTTATCCAGATTTGCAACTGGCCAGTCAGTGCCCATCTTGTACAATTTTGTATCCCAGGTGCAGGACTTTACACTTCTTTCTCCTGAACATCATGAGGTTCTTGCTGGCCCATTCATCCAGCTTTCTGGGGTCCCCCTGAGAGGGAGTCCCACTCTCCTGTGTCAAATTATACCCAGGGTCTGGAGTCATCCTGTTTTCCAGCTTCAGGCACCATTCAGAAGGTCAAGTGAGCAATCAAAATTAATTCACCTAGCAACTTCCTGAAGATACAGTCACTCCAATCTCTGACAAAGAATTGGTCCCACTATCAGCCCTGAGAAACATAATTCCTGATTAGCCACCTGTTAGATGGACATTGAAGCTGCAACCATGATCCACTTAGACTAGTGGTCCAACCTTTCTTTCAGCCACTGTGCAGGTCACCCATTCAGTCCATACCTTCCCAGCTAGCCACAAGCATGCTACAAGACTGTGCTGAGAGCCTTGCTCAAGTCAATTAAATGAAATCTGCCGCTGTCATTCAGAGGTGATTGTTTTATTATAGAAGGCAAGAATCAAATTGGTTAAGCTTGATTTACCTATGGTATGCCCAAGGTGACTGTTCCCTGTTACTTTACTGCATTTTGTGCATTTGGCTTGCCACAGCCTCCCAAACATGACAGAAAACAGCCTCTCAAAGACATAGTCTGGCTCCCTCAGTTCTCTCAGATATATCCCATCCAGCTCCATGGATTTGTGGAGAAAGCTGCTTGGACTCAATTCCTTCATAAGGGATCACCGAGCCCTACAGTCATCCTTAATCTGCTGAAGTATTATTATAACCATATGAGAGAGTAGCAAAGTCTGATGATGCCAGGTTTTGGCAAGCTCTGTGATCCAGTCCTTGGGGAAGCAGCAAACTTCGGAAGGCATCAAGTCTGGTCAGCACACGGATGTCTCCACTTCCTACACCAGGGAGTTTTCAATACCAGTTACCCATTGCTTCCTCTTAGCAGCACTGGTTAAGAGTAGTTGATTTGGCACAGCTGGTCTGAACACCTCTCTTGCCAGAACTCACTCCTCCTTCCTTGTTTTCAGGTCTACATGTTTCATTAAACCTGTACGATTATTAGCCTCACATATTTGTGATACTGAGTACACCAAGTATGGGTATATCTTTCCATTAACTTACCTGAAAGAAACTGCTTGAGGCTGGAAACACTACTTTCTAACACCAATGCCTAAAATTCAGGCTTCTCAAAGTGAAAACATAAGATGTATGCAGCATAAAGCTAGCTACTCATGAACATGGCAAAAAAAGAAAGCAAGCAGATATTCCTTAAATTAAAAGAAAAAGAAGAAAAAAAAATCTATACACACATTAAACTAAAACTACACACACAGACTGTTCCATAGTACCTGAGAAGTCAATTACTTGTCCATGTCGTGATGCATACAGTTAATATTGAGTGTGTGCACAAACCTTTAATGCCAGACTTCACAGATCTTGCTGTGGTCAGGAACACAGCCAAAGCCATAAATGTAACACCCGATTTTCAAAGGAGATGGGAATGTGAAAAAGAGTTTGGGAAATTCTCTTATGAGGATGCCTTTGAGTTGCTCCAGATAGTCAGAGAATATTTTCTGTAGCCCCCAGCCATTAAGATGTGGCACAAGGGCATTCCTTCATCTCCAGGTCAACCAAGTGAGGCCAAGGCTGCTAAGCCCACCCCTTTCCTTCAGACATACATAGGAGGAAACTCCCCCTTCTGCCACTGGACTATACAAGAGAGGGGAGGGAAAGTGAAGAAAGAAAAAAACCTACCGTCTTCTGTCCACCATTTTAGAGAGAAAAGGGATTCCTCAGCTGCTTTTCCTATCTGACAACTAAATGGGAAGGCAAGAGATCAGGCTGTTTCCTCACTGCATTAGATGGGAGAGGAAGCAGAATAGGAGGAGGGCAGGAAGCAGCCAACAAAAGGTAAGAGATACTAAAATTCCCCATGTACTAATGCTTTTGCATTTGAATCCAAATTCTTAGAAACCCACAAGCCAGCTGTGGAGAAAGGACTTTGGGAAAGCTGGGAGGGGATGGAAGGATGTCTTGTTTTCTCAGCATAAGTACTCAGCATAAGTGTTTTGCTTTGTTTTGTATTTTCATGCTTCATCCAAAGTGTTACACAACATGAAGCTTTATATAGCTACATGACAACACACAATCCCCACATGTCCAGGGAAAAACCTCAACCACACTAAAATTTGTTCAAATGAACACCCAAGTCTAGCAGGACACTAATGTTGACTAGGTACCACAACAAAATTATGCATTAGAAAATATTCCTCGCCTAGTTGTGAAAGTACAGCTTTCCCATGGCAATTCTGATGCCCTAAATTCACTAACATTTGCCAGATAGCAGCAGCTGCTCCAGGATTCCTTTGGCAAATGCCGTATCTCACTTTTTTGTTCTCGGTATGCTGCAATTTCCTGTGGAATGAAGAAATCATCTATACTACAAAGAGGTGCAGTACTAACAGTTTTAGAAGTAAATTATTTTACAGCACGTGTATTATGGAGAGAAATATAATACTTGAGCTGAGAAATCCCCAACCAGAGAGAGATTAGAAAAACAATCTGGTAAACAAACACCATCAAAACTTGTATTTTTTTTATTCAGAGCAAAAGATACTGGGTAATTGTTGCTGTTTGCTGTTCCTAGAAAGAAGGGAATTCTGTTGCCAACAGCTGTAGTTTTTCATAGGAATTATAAGACTATATTGAAGATTTATGTTCCTGACAAAGGCATAAAGTTATCCAAACTAGGGCAGAAAAATCAGAAGCCTTTCCCCAATGAAACATGCATTACTTTTGTTAACTGTTACTATGGCAGAAGTTTTGATCTTCAAAACCAGAAAGTCATTCTGTGGTCGATGTTTATAATGATTAAGTTTGTGTGGCAATGCCACTCTGCACAGGGTGAACTGGCTTATCACAGGTTGTTATACAAACCAGAAAGATACCCTATCACCTTTAAATCAATTGAAGTCATAAACACTTACCTCCAAAAGCACGACTTTAAACTTTCTTTTTGAAATTTTGGGGTTTTACAACTATGCTTTCCCTAACTTATGAAAAGGTTTCTCCAAAGCTGTGGCCATCTGACAGTTCCATAGGAGAGAGGAGAAAGAAAAAATGCTGTCCTTGCATAAAGTAAACAAGCAAGGGGAAGAAATCCTGTGTTTGCTTCAGTTACACAGATGCAACTGGCCCTACCTGCCTGCACACCACCCTCCTGATTCTCATGGAAAAACTATTCCTCATGCTCTGCAGAATTAAGGTCTTCTGTGTTCAATGGAAGTACATCAGATAACAGTATAAAGAACTATTACTTTTAAGTCAACTGACAATCAGCAATAAAACTCAGGATAACAGAGGTTTTAAAGCTCATTTATTTGCAAGCAGCCGAACAGCATAGTCTGGGTTGAATCCTGGGCCAATTTACAGTTCCACTCTATGCTGTTTCACGAACATTACACCGAGTTACACAACTTAGGAATCAATAAATTCATTGCCTTGAAAGAATTTGCTTAAAGACTCACAATGAGTCAATGGCAGAGTCTTGTCTAGATCTCAGACTTTGGCTTCCATTTTGCAGTTGCTTGGTCCACCAGATCATATTTATACAACACCAACAAAAATATTTTTATTTCTGACTTTCTGAAATTGCTGTTTGATTTATTGGTTTGGGCTTGTTTTTTACTAGGAAAAGAAAATAAACTGAAAGTTTCTACATAATTACAGTTTTGAGGTTTTTTTAACCAACTATACTTCTCAGCTGAAGGAAGGATAGAAAGCCTGATCTCTTTGAACAAAATGCAAAATAATTCAAAGGCCTACACAAAAAGAAAATCACAGAGTACATGCCAGTTTCCAGGTTCAGATAGACATAATTTAATAGTCTATTTAATTACTGACTTTAAAAATCCTACATGTAATCACTGAGAAGCAAAAGACTAAAACAAAACCTTCCATCAAGGATCAATTTTCTACCACTCCTTACTCCTGCAAAAGGGTCTGTAAAAACTAAGGATAGTTTTTTTTTCCTTAACAGAATTTTAATTGAGCATAAGCAAGTGAACAGAAAGCATTCCATTTCCTTGGCTTTTATGATCCAAAGTAAAAAATAAAAAAATTTAAAATCTGGGGACATAAAACCAACTTCCATTTTAAAAGACTTAGGATATACAAGAAGGATAGTGCCTATGTGGCAAGCTTTTTTCACCACAAATGGCTTCCTTAAAACAAATTACCACTGACAAATAATCAGTTATAAGCATAGTTTCCAATAGGGCATAAGTTATCCAGCATGGCACTAGAGAACACAATTTTAAATATGCTTATAGTTTTTTTAGAGCCAATGGCTCTTTCCATGCTTAAGGCTAAGCGGATGTTCACGTACTCTGCCAAGACAAAAGCTTCCAAGTCTGTTGTTAGAATGCAAAGTGAATCTTTTTATCCCAAACCAATCAGCTCTGATGCTGCCACCATAGTTTCCAATTCATTCCAGGGTGCACTCAGCATTTATGAGGGCACAGATGGTGCTCTTTCTTTGGTTTCTAAAGAACATGCCTAAATATTAAAACAAACTTGGCTTTCCGCCTCCTATTCCGTTCTAACTCTCTGTATTGCCACCATAAAAATAACGGTAACCTTTGATCTAACCTGGAAGCCTTTTCTAATTTACACACAAAATTTGGCAATAGGACTATCAAGTACAGTCAGCCCACTTGAAACCAGAGAACCTGATACGCAGAAATCCAGCACATTAATCACAAGCCGTCAAGAGCAGGAACAAGCAGTCCACAAAACAATCAAAAGGACAAAAATTGGTAATAATTTTTTTCAGTAACAAACTACATGATCCTGACTGTATTTAATGGCTGTGTGTGTCTGGAACTATAAGGTTATTCACCAGCTTAAGCAGCAATTATCAAACAAAGAGGCTGATTTGTAAGGCAAATAAAGTGCACTAGCATGACAGTATTTAAGTGAACAAGGCCTTTTCCAACACACTCAATGCCATGGTTTGCATTATGATGAGAACTTGTAGGCAGCATAGGACACTTATTCCCAAATTTTGAAAATTGTTTACTCATTTCCAAGCATGCACACAGCAACGTACACAGAGACCAACAGAAAGACCAGCTGTCACAATATTCCATTAAAAATGTCCTAAGGTAAGGGAATCTCAGATTTGTCCAGCAGATCTTGATAAAATGTTCTTGAACATGCAGCTAACTGAGATGCAGGTGCACATGATGGACAACGGGTCTTAGCCACCCTTCTTCACAGGCTTTCAGTCTCACGCAAAGCACACTGACACTGGAAAAATCACACGTCATGTGCATCAAAATATGCATGACCAAACTAAAATGGGGGTACAGCAGGAGGAAAGGGCTTGGAGAAAGATTAATCAGACTGCTTGGATAAGATGTTCTCAAGTGAGGACTATTTCACTACCTCACTGGCAACATGAGGTTAGCAGACAGTGCACACTGCCAGAATCTGGGAAAAGAAATGTGCATTTAAAGCTGTTCACTTGAATTCAGAACAGCTCAGCAACTGTATGCATAGACTGGTAAAGAAACATCTGAACAAACATCAAGTCTAGAAAACTAGTTTTAGAAGTATATTTAAATGCCAAAAAGCCAGAGATTATACTAAAGAATCAGTTAGCTCCTACGTTTGTTTTAAAAATAAGCAACGGCTAGTAATTTTGCAAGTAATGATCCTAGATATGTGCACTCCACTAAATACAATAAACTAAATAAATCTAAATTAGCATACAGTACTAAATCAAAATTACATTAAAATCATAATAAAAGTCAACAAATAAAAACTCTGTAAATATAAATGTTTCAAGAACAAACCACTGTGAAACATACATAAATGAAACAATATTAGATACGGATGGCAAAGACACTGTTCTGCAGCTAGTCTAAATTACTTTTTATAGTCCATTCCCTTTGAGGCAATGGGTCCTCCTACATCCCTGCCTCTCCCAAGGTAGCCCCTCCTGCTGTCTCCTTGTCTCCTGAAACTCAGCCCTGCTCTTGTCCCAAACTTTGCAGTATTTCCTGCGGTTTGACTGGCTTCCAGGAAATTCAGGCTGTTCCCTCTTCTTGGTATCATGAGTTTACACGACGCATAACTTGAAATTACTGGTACATTCAATACTTTCAAAATTATGGCTTGAGAAAAAGCTTCAAAATAGCAGCAACAGCAACCCTGGCCTTACCTGAAGGATCTTGTATTGTCATTTCCTTCCGCTTCAGCATCAGCTTGTCCTTAACCCACGGGAACTCCTGTAAGGAATCCAAGAATGCATCAAAAGCTTTGGGTCCTCTGGTAGGGAGAATATCAAGGAGCATCATGGTCTTCCTCTGGCTAGTGGTTTGGGCTTTTATTTCTTGAACATGACTGTCTGTGAGAATCCCCTCTTGGTAGAGATACTGAATAACAAGTCCATCCACCAGCACTTCCGTGCAGAGCTCCAGGCGCAGGGAGCGTAAAAGCTGCTTGTCTCTGGCATCCATCTGGCAACCTAGAGTGTGAGAAAAGGAGTAAGGAAATGTGTGAAGATTAAAATACTTCAACCTTTAACATTCAGAAGTGATATCTGAACATCCCAAAGTGATGTCTGACACCTGACAACCTTTAGAGAAAACTCTAAGCTCAGAAATCACCAACCTGGCAAAACTACTAATGATCCCCATCATCTTCTTTCCACTCGGATTTCACTGTCTCATGAGGTAAAATGATGCAATTTCTGGGAAATACTAGACAGGAATAGAACATTTGGCATTGCAAAGACCAGTCCTTTGCTGGAATGAAACTCATGCCAAATAATCCTGCTATTAACTGGTTAAGGTCCATACTAAAGGCAGTTAGAGCACTTGCCAGACCTTACGAGACACTAACCCCCCAAAATTAAACAGATGTCACACCTGACCACTGATACAATTACAAAAGCAGCAGCAAGACTGGTAGATGCATCTCAGCCAAGCAGAAGCAACAGGGACAGAATCAGCAAGTAGCTTTGGTCTTCATGATGCATTTCAAGTTTACGAGGGGTAGAAACATACCTTATGTACCAGGTCTTTCTCAACCTTGACTCATCTTGGAAGACTGCTCAACTGTTCAACAGTTGATGAGAAGAAACTTTCTTTGAATTTCCATCTCAAATTTATCCCCTTCTATTTATAGGCATTTGTTCTGCCAGAACTGTTGCTTAGCTTAAGTAGCTCTTCTCCCTCTCTTCTAATGTGTTCACAGGAAGTGATCAGATGCCATCTGCCAGCTTCCGTTTCATTTGGCTAACACTGACTAGACAAAAGGTGAAAAAGATGCATTTATTGCCACTACAAAAGAATAATCAGGCTCCAGAGACACCAAGCAGCTCATCCAAGACCAAGTCAGAAGTTCAAGCCAGAACCTTTGAACCATCAAAGTTCTTAACGACAAACATATCCCTGGGCCCATTACTAGGACTTGAAAAGGAAAATGACAAGACAACATAATTAAATACTTTCTCATTAGTAAAATGAAGTAAAAAAATGGCAGCAGTGTAAAAAAATGTTGAGTGTGATTATCAAGAGGGTTTCTCATAATTAAACTAGACACTGCTGTTTGAACCACTAGACCTTGCAGAAATTCTGCTTCATTCAGCTTGAGGATACAAGGACAGAACCTTCAAAGCTTTTCCATGAAACCTGATATAGTCTTCTTACCAACAGAGGTGCCTACTCACTCCCAGGGCCCCATCAAAGACAGTGTGGTTGGCCTGGTTGTTGAACTCCAGGAGGGTGACCAACAGAACATATTGGCATGTAAATGGCACCTTGGACAGAATGCAAGAACTCAGTGCCATGGGAGAGACTGGAAAAGCCTGTCTGTGACATCCACTGACACAGCTACTTTCCAAAAATGCTTCCATCAAGTGCCAAAAGCACTGCTGGAAAGCATCTTCCTGGAAGACTACCATCTTTTCCAGGTTACCCAGTGCATTTCTCATCTACTGAAGTGAATTTCAAAGTGCTTATCTTCTGTCTAGGGGTCATGTGGGAATCAAATACTGCTATGCCAGCCCATGTCCCTATGAAATCCTTCCTGAGCAGAGTTCAAACATCAAACTCCATCATGGACTGAGACAGTAGCACAAGCAAGGAGATAAAAAAGAGCAGGCAAGAACTGGATTTTCCCACTTGATGTCAGGATGCTAATTTTGGACAGGTGAAGCTGAAGATTCTGGTCATTGTACCTGTACACTACAGGAAGCAATCTCTGGACTACAGCAAAATTCAGGCAGTAAATCCTACCACTTCTTCCTTCTAGGAGAACACCCCCGAGCTCATGAAGCACTTGCAGGGCTCAAGAAAGGCATCCAGAAGCACCTCTGAGGGTGTGATCTCCCAGGTAGAAAACTGTTACATATACTACAAAAGTTTTGTCTCACATTCTGAATGGGCCCTGAGAGTCCCTGTCCAGGATCATCCTCACGTGCTGGATGAGGACTGTACAGAACTTGATGAGCTCCTCTTCTTCATGACCAAAGCAACCAACATTTTTCAAAAATAAAGCTCTTACAAACCAAAGGTTTGCACCTTTGAACACTGAGAAATGCCAGGAATCTGAAGGGGGAATTTCTGCTGAAAAAGGCCTTTGCCTTCAGACTGCAGAGTGCGCACAACTGAGGGTCTAAAGTCCTGGCACTGGCCTGGTAAACTTCCAGGATGGGGCATGCTGATTTCTGAGGCCTTTTTAAAGATAAAGTGTTTCTTTGTGTGTGTTTACTGTGAGAAGCAAATGTCTGAGTTAGGAACTAAGCATCTAGATATGGAAATATATCAGGATTTTGATGCGTAACAGTGTTGGGACAGAGTTTAGTGCAACACAGAATTAACAAATTCATTTTAGCCACAGCCTGTATCTGGATTCAAAGTAAGCTCTGAATTAAATTTAGTCTAGTAATTTTACAGAAAGTAAAAATATGAAATGTCCATTTACCAAAAAGATTACATGGTTCAAACATCCCCAGATACTTCTGAAAATGGATCTTTTCCATTCTAAAGCCAAGTTTTAAGAAATATAGCCCATGACCTGCTGAATGAGCACAGTCCTTGAATCAGCAACACAAGCAGGTTTGCATTTTTCTGGATCTGACAGAGTAACTGTGCATGACTGGGGATAAAACTTTTGATAAGGGCCCCTTCTGACACTAAAAAGGCTCATTCACTTAGATTTTTTTGCTAGAAACATTTCACCGTTTTCTGGAACTCCAACTGCACTCACCTGCCTAACCCATGAGTGATTCTGGCTACTAACAGCATGCCTACGGGTTAAAAATCTTACCCCCCAAAAAAAATCCCAAAACCCCAAGTTCTGCTTTAACGTCTTCCCTGCCGAGGTGTGGCAGCTGCTGCTCCTGTAACAACCAGGGACCAGCTGCCCGCACCCCGGCCCGAGCCCCCGCCGGCAGCACCGGCCCGCGGCCTTCCTCCCCTCCCGGCCTCCCTCCGGGCAGGGCTGCGGCAGTGGAGGCGGCCCCGCCGCCCCAGCCCGGCCCTCCCGGGAAGCCCGGCCCCCGCCCCGGCCCCGCAGCGCCGGGGACGCCGCCGAACGGCTCCGCTGTCCCGCTTCCCCTTGGCGGCGCCCGGGACGGGACGGGACGGGACGGGACGGGACGGGACGGGACGAGCCGAGCGGAGCCGCCGGCAGCGCCCGGCGAGCGAGCAGCGTGCGGGGAGCGCCCGCCCCGTACTTACGCGAGGGGAGCGGGAAGCTACGCGGGGCGCGCCGGCGCCCGCGGGGCCTGCGCGGGGAGCACCATCTTTGTTGAAGGCAAGAGGGCTCTGCCGGAAGCCGCCGCCGCCGCCGCCCTGCTGCGGGCGGCCGAGGAGGGGCGGCCGCTCCGGGCCGCCAGCGCGGGAGGGGCCCGCGGCCGCCATGTCAGCTGCGGGCAGCGGCCGCGGCCCGCCCGGGAAGGGGCCCCGCCGCTGCTCCTGCCGCTGCCGGGGCGGGGACGGGAGGTGTCTCCGCCAAGGAGGCGCCTTTCCAGGAGTTCTGAGGACCTCCTGCGCTCTCAGGAGTTAGAGTGGTGGGGCTGTTTAGTGAGAGGAGGGGTTGTATCTGAAATCAAATTAGAAATTACGAAATTGCAGCTTTAATGACATTAGAAACAGCTGATCTCATTACTCTCTAGGCATACTGATTACTATTTGTGAGTATGCGCTAAACTGAACTTCATCCTGGTGCTGGTATCGTCATATCAAACACGGAGCATATTATAGCGAGTATTGTACACATTTAGCTTCGTTACTTCTATGTGAACAGCCTAAAAACGAAAAAACTTTAATGGACGAAAACCATGTAGTAAAGTAATAGCTGGCCTGTGTCTACCACAGCGCCGTGCACATTCTTGTTGTTTTATTCTTCTGTTAATGAATACTGTATTTAGTAAAGTAAGAGCTGGCCTGTGTCTACCACAGTGCCGTGCACATTCTTGTTGTTTTATTCTTCTGTTAATGAATACTGTATTATTCACTTGGTTTTATACGGATACCTGGAACCGAAATACGGTAGAAAAGAGAAGACTGTGATTCACAGAGCTGTAAAAACGAGCCGGTGTCACTTTCGCTCACACATCATGGAATAACTTTTTCCCCCTGTTGCATAGGTGTCAGGTGTCACACGGGATTGAGTGGTGTCAGCCCTTTTTCTTTCATGTCGGGACCGCAATAGCGATGAAAGAGGGAAAAAAAAAATAATATCTTCCAGTGCTGGAACGTACTACCTTTGAAGCTGCAGGCAGCCACAGCAAGCTGGCTGTGGTCTGCACAGCGTGCTAATACCTACCCTCTGGAAAAGATGGAAAAGTGGTTGCTGCAGCTGCTGCTAGAAACGTCGTCACCTTGTGAATCCCATTTGTACACTCTGTTTAGACTAATCGTACAGATTTAAGGGTATTTGAAATATTTAAGGGTATTTGGAAGCTAGTTGTGGAAACCTTTACGTGTCTTTCCTAGATACTGTACCCTGGAATTACTTGCCATGGAAATACGTAAGCAAAAGTATTGGTGGAGTTCACATACTGCCTATGCTTAACATGTTATCTGTCTACAAGATTTTGCATAAAGATAGGCAGTCACACTCAGGAATCTTAAATCCTTTCCCTTTGCTTTTTCCTGTGGCTGACATTTGAGAATTTATGTGGACACAGAATATAAATCAGCCTTAAAGGC
Source organism: Parus major (assembly GCF_001522545.3). NCBI lineage: Eukaryota > Metazoa > Chordata > Aves > Passeriformes > Paridae > Parus > Parus major. The sequence goes on along the minus strand of NC_031773.1, from coordinate 42,504,214 downwards.
AACATTTGTATGCTGGTTTTAAGAAATGTTTAAAAAAAATAGATGCATTTGTCATGCAGCCAGTTTCTGCAAAGATGCTACTTATTTGGCAGTTTTATACCAGTGTTTTTGGTTTGATGACATAACACTTTTATCTATAATTATTTCCAGGTAATTAGTTTGATACAGGGGGTTAAATTGCTTGTGAATAATTGATAAATAGTATCTTATTGTAATATATCTGATAAACCAAGGTAAATGTTTTTTTTTGTCTCAGGCACATGTTAGTCTTCTAGGAACACAGACATAAAAAAAAATCTAAATGCTCCTCTGTGTTGTTTCAGAGCAATGTATTAACAGACAACAGCCAAGTAAGTAACTCCAAGACAAAAAGTATGCTGCTGTTGGTGCCAAAGTACAACTGAGGTGGTTTTAAATTTTCTTGCCACAACATTTGTAATATTAGTTGTGAGAAGATACATTTGTAAACAGCACAGAGCAGCACCAGGGAGCAGAGACAAGCACAAACCGTCTGTACGATCTTTTCTCAGCGCAGCACTACACAGCTACTGAAAGTTTCCTTTCCCAGCTTCTTGTACTTCTGATGGTCAGTGCTGGTTGTTGGTTTTTATTTTGTTTTTTCAGTCATGATCTAAGGACCTGTATTATATCTGGAACAGAAGTGACCAAACTTGGAGACTTCAGAGAATCTCATCATTGCAATCCTGACAGCTGCTTTTAATTGCAGATAATGTGGCTGCATTTTAAAATAGAAAATTAGGACAAGCAGTTACATCACTTGCATTTACTATATCTTTTTTGCCAGATGAGGCAGATAGGTTTTTTAAATTTTATACTATCCAAGAATGTCTTAGAAAGTTATAGATAAAAAACATATGGATATGCATAGAGCAGCTCCAAATTCCACCCAAGGAAATTATAGCAGTTATACAGTCAGCATTTAGTCACGTATTTGCTTGCAGTCTGAAGAGAGATAGAAAGAAGAAAAGCAGTGAAAGGAAATAGATAAGCCTAGGAAGGAAGAGGACAGCACCAGAGGTCCAAAGCTCATTAAGGGAAAATCTGATGTTTCCTTTTCCTAATATTAATAACTAGTGCTGCAAATTGATTTAGTGGAAACTGTAAATATGCTACTAGTGTTTTGGGTTCATCTTTAGCAATGCAGCCCAGGTTTTGATTATATAGTACAGGTTACAGGATAAGGATACACAGAGTTAATACTTTAAGTCCAAGGAGTGAAGTCCTTAAATTCTTTGTTTTGGTCCCATTTGAGTTCAGCCCTCACTAAAAGTCTTCCAGTTCTGTTCTGGTCCAAGTTCAACAAAACTTCAGAGAGATGGTTTGGTTCTATTTCAGTTTTAAGGACAAATACATACATATATTTTAGATATATTTGAGCCAGTTTGGTGTCAACTCAAAGGCCCACTAACTGCTTAAATCTCAAAGCTAACCATGTAGATTAAAAAAGTATTTCCTGGACTTTGCAGATCAATGGACCACAGTCAATTCTGCACATCAGTATCCTCAGACTTTTGGTCTTAAAAGGTTGTTCTGTTTGGTTCTGCATATTGAGAGGCCATCATGTCTGTATTTTGTTTTCTACAGACTAGTTTATTTTCTGCTGATAACAAAAGGCCAAATGGGTTGTTAAAACTGGCACAAGCAGATTAAATCTATTAGGATTATGCTATTTTCAGTTGTCTGCAAGACAGCATTCCAGCTTTAGGGACAAAAGAAAAAATAAGATTTTGTTATTAAAATAAGGTTTGTTTATTAAAAACACATCTAAATGGTTAAATCTCTCACAAAACCTCAGAAATTAAGAAGGGAAAAGAGAAACATATCTTGCATGCTTCCCTGTCAATTTTAGAAAAAAGAGCACAGAAAACTTTTCTGTAAGTGATGTGTCTCAAAAACAGTGTTAAAATGTAAGTCAGAGTGAGCCAAACTAGGTGGTCTGAAGGCCAGATGAGGGTCTTGCAAAGCACTGCTGTCCACTGCTGAAACAGGCAATAACCCCTTCCTCCCTCTTCTCTTCCTCCTCAGTCTGGTGCCCATTGCACTCCCCTTTGCAGCCCTGGGCCTCTGTAATGCCAGCATCCAGATCTCCTGTGCCAGTCACTGAAAACCTGGCTGTGATGCCAGGGAAGGGAAGGGCTTGGTGTAGAAAGTTTGCCCAAAATGTAGACCAAAATCTGGGCATGCTGTGCTGGATGCTGGCAGGATTTGAGGGCACTAGATGGTTAGTTGGGAAGGGGTGTTGCTCTTCAGGTGACATCTGCTACTAGAAAATGATTCCTTATCCCTCCTAAAAAAAGATGTTGGGAGAACAAAAGCACATCACTGAATGGGATCAGCCCTTGGGCTGCTGCATAATTGTTCCGATACTTCGTAACTTCCATTCATTTAAATGATAAAGGCTTTAAATGGAGATCAAAGAGAGGAATTAATATAAAATATAGGTGACATGTCATGAACTTCCGTAAAAGTAGCATTTTATTAAAAGGCACATCCAGCATATAAGTAAAATACAGCACAGAAAGTTTTAAAGGATCATAAAACATGGGGTTTAAAGTGATTCTGTAGTGTCTATACATTTACATTGTTTCCATAATAAAAATAAGTGTTTATTAGCAGTACTGCAGTGAATTCTTAGTGCTGTTTCCTGTGATACAAATAATCCCTAGCAAAAAGTTATAACAAGGAGAAATAGTTATAAAACGAAGCAAGCATCAAATGCAAAACTTTTGCATACATTTAATTTTAAAAATCCACTGAATTGTAAAAAAACCCGTGTACCTAATACTTCCAAAACATGACTCAGTATTTCTCAGAATTTGTAGTCCTTCAAATATATGAATTCATGTAGTTCTCTATTTTTAAGTTTAATTTAAAGATTCTTTGAGGAGACAGATTAAATACTGCAAGCCTCTTATTATTTATTATTTATTACAGACTTAGGAAATTATTTTTTAAATACAAAGCACCATTTTATTAATATGAGAACAAACAAAGAAAATTCACTAATCAACCTGAAAATCAAACATGGCAAATGACTAAAATAAAGATTGAATTCTGAAACCTTTTCACAAAACCAACTTACTTTACTTGCAAATTACAGCGCATTAAATGGTTTTCTAATATTTTAGATATGGAAGGTTGATTTTATTTAGGTGGAGAATAGCTGTTGCTATTATATATCTTCTGTTGTTTTCCCAGGATTTGAACTGGGCAAACTCATGCACAATACCTGCATTTTGTGAGGTTCTTACTTTAAGGGTAGACTTCAGGAGCTAGTAATGATTCATGGAATGTTTTTATAGGTACCCTAACAAGATATTTGCCACTGCTTATACCTTTCCCATACATCCTGTTTTCAAACAAAAAATACTGTTTGATTTAAAATTCACTTGATCTGTTTTGTTCGCTTTCAAAATGAAACCTGCCTGCCTGCAGGCTAGTGAAGCATCCTGCAGTAGGCACTGCATCCTCTGTCAGGGGAGTTAAAAGAAACAGATGAATTTCCTGAAAGCTTCTCACAGTTTCCCTCGCAGAAAACACAAGTCTGAAGCACTTCAGCTCAGGAAGGAGCTGTGCCACATCCACTGCAATCTAGTTAGACAAGGATCACACTTTCCTAACTTACTTCCTTCTCTCTTTTTAGCAGTGCAGCCAATCAAAGATATTTTCCTCATTGCAGCTTAAGTCCCTATCAATGTTATTTGAAGTATAAGCCACTTTTCACCCCATGCTGAGAAATTACAGAATGTTGAGTCCACCGCCCACTTTACAGATGGATAAATTGCAGCTCAGTCTTTAATAGTGCTCTTCCTACAAAAAATGACCCAGCTCAAAATCCCTTGAACAGTAAGAGTTGGTCTACAACTTATTCTGCCCTCCAGATGTGTCAAACAGGGTAAGAAAAAAGCAAATGTGTGTAATAAGGTATCCAGAGCAATCTCTCAAATTTGGAGATTCTCCCTGAAGGCAGAGTGTGGGTACAGCAACTTAGCCAAACAGATCCTATTTCAGAGCTGCAACCTAAAGAGAGAAATTGTAACAAAGCATTTTGAAATGGGATTTTTGTGCTTTCACCTACCAGATTTACAGCTATTTTTCAAAAAACTCCTGTTATCAAGCCTGATCCAAATATCTTCAAAAGAAGAATTTGCACTGGGCTTTGAATCTTTCCCCATATCTAACATACCTCTGCATTTATTATTTGTTAACTAACAGTGCACCAAGTTGCAAACCTCAGCTATGAAACATCAATTATAGAACAGTTTGACTGGAATCAAAAGGATTTACTTACATAAACCTTGCCCTCCAGTGGAAGAAAAATCAAGGCAGAAGCATTGAATTTGTTTGTTTGGGTTTTTTCAGAGTATTTTGTTCTTTGCAGAAGTCACCACTAAACTTGCACTGGATATCTTTTGAACTTTTTCCTACTAAATGCCAGCTCATTCCTTATGCTAATATAAATAGTTTTTGCTCCAGTATTATATTCCTCCTTAATACCATAGAAAGGACTGGTATTATTTTGGTGTTTCAGTTCCTGGAAAAATAATGGCTCAGATTCTGGAAGAAAACAAAATTAAACACAGGTGCAATCCCTTTTTAAAAATAGAATCTAAGTAGAATAAAATACACAATTTATCAGGCAGATTAATCAGCATAATTATGGTGATATATTTTTGTATTTCTATAGACTTTCTCAGAGGCACTGGCTACTTTAAAGCCCTGTAGATAACCTGATTGATTAACACAGTTAATCTCTCTCCTGCTTGGTAACCCTGGCCCCAGGACAGACTTGAATTTGCTATAAGCTAATTTTCTTTTTTCTCAAAATTGAGCTGTCTAGCCAGACTTTGTCTATGTGTGGATTCAGACTGTACTGATACTAGTTCTTCCCCTAGACCTTTAATCTCTACTAATACACCTTTCAGGATTGTACTCATCCAGGTGGTTAGCTATTTGATACACCTCGTGAGAAGTGCCACCTCTCACAGGAGTTGCTGGCTTTTCCATGTCCTTTCCCTCTAGTCCCTTCTCAAACATGAAAGCCAGACAAGTAATTCCCTCCTTAGAAAGCAGAATATTCTCTCATCTTGTTCCTGGCAGCTGTATTTCACCTAGCTTGTAGTGTGCTCTCTGTCAAAGATGGGATAGGGACCGGGGATGGTCAGCCCCTGAACCAACTCTGCCTTCCTGTTCCTTTGACTGATACTCAGCCATTTGTAGAAACTACCCAGTTTTAGCAATACTGTGGCAAATCGCCATGTTGTTGTAAAGTAAGCTCAGACTATGGTGACTGAAGTTATGTGTCAGTGGAATGCTGTTTCCAGGCATTTTCAGTCATGCTAATGGCTTAGCAAAATACTGAGACCTGCTGAATCTAATGCTAATAGAGAAGTGGTTTTCAGGAGCTAGACTGAGATACCAACGCAGCTTGTCATCCCTACTTCCTTTGTGTATACAGAACTAACCACTCAAATAACTTCTACTTACTCTATTTGGATTTTTTTTGGTTTAGATAGTAAAAGTTACATTAATTTCTATATTTTTAAAATACAATTTCTTCTTTCAACAACTTTTTTTATTGTTATTTAGAATTAGCAATACAGCTTTTAGAATCCCTCAAGCCATTGTTTCCTCTAGCAGTAAATACGATACTTAGATTTATTTTTATGACTGCAGAGTTGGCAGAAATTTTGTTTTACATTATTTTAAATGACTCTTAGACATGATACCCATGTCTAAAGATATCTCTTGCCATTTCTATTATGTGTTTTGGCTTAAAGAAAGCAAAGCCCTAATATCACTTGACTTACTTTCTGCTAGAGCCTAAGATAATAGCCAAAGGAAAAATCAATAGGATTGTTATCAGGAATACAAGAAAAAGCTCTTGAATAGAGCATGTAAGTAAATAAAGTTTTCTAAACAATCTTTAACAAGGTAATTTAACTGCAGGAACATTTTGCTGAAACACAAGAGTTGGATAAGGTACAGAAATTCACACAACTACAGAACTCTGTCCTCCCTGTCATATGTAGATTCTGTTTCCTCAAGGTGATGAGATTTAGTCTCATTATAGAAGTAAATTCCTCATTGTTGTAAGATATAAAAGAAATTTCTACCCTCCAAATTCTAGTGAACAATTTTTCCTTCTTGCTAATAATTTTATATTTCTTATCTAGAATGTGTTTACATAAAATATAATTAGGACGATACTGACAAGATGAGATTAAAATAAAATTACTTGTAATGCACTGGGTGCAGCTGCTTGGTTACATTCCCACTCTGCCCATTCATCTTGTACTCAAACCATTTTCTGTCTCTGGTGATAATACGACCAGCAGGAAGATACCCATACAACTAAAATGCTGCCCTAGTTTACACTTCTGCTAGGTTTAGTGCTAAACTAATTACTGTCACAAATTCAATTTTCATCATTCATCTTGCAATTGTATTTATTTTCGTTGTTTTTTTAAGCATTGCATTTTAGGATTGTAGGATTCTCAGTTTTCCTTTAAGTAAAGTGAAGAGGTTTTCTAACATTCCAGGTATAAATTTGAAAATCTGAAACTCCAAGACTCAAAAAAAAAAACCAAACCAACACATGGCTGTGTGAAAAAAAGGCTTAGGATTAAAGTCCTTATCATGATTTTTGGTTGACTCATGGGCATTAAACCTGTGAAACTGGCTTTGCCGCACACTCTGTACTAGCAATTCAAGATTATATATATATCAGTTATATATATATGTATATATATCAGTTAGAAGTAATTTTTATAATCTGAGGGGCCCACAATTTAAAAGCTAGTGCTGCAAACAAGCTACAACATCCATAATGCAAAGAAAAAAAAATTAGGCACTGAATTTTTTTTTAAAATGTTTGAACAACATGTCTGAAAATTTTCATGTCTGAAAATTCACAAAGTCTACATGCAAGAGCTTTGTACCGCTGAAATCTAATCATGTTCTATCATTAGATTTTTTTGTACCAGAACAAATCATTCCTCTGTGCTGCGTTAGAAAGAAGCCGAGCTTTCTGCAAGCTATACTGTGGTTTAGTTTTACTAGTGCAATGCATCAGCCCTAGGACTGGCATCCTAATGAGGACAAGAACGGTGCTTTCATACAAAGAGGACTAGTTCCCCCTCCAGTCTGTTTAAAATATTGTTCACAGCTTCGAGCACACTATAGTTACAGAGCCTGCTTTTCCTCACAGGAACTAATACAAATGATATGAAGTCTAGGTCAATATGCTCAGTGTTTGGTGACTTGATTCCACATCACAGTAACTAATCTTGATTAGTTATGAGAATCACCACCTTTCACTTTGCCAGCACTCCTTGTCCTCAGCCTGTCATTTGCCCTTGTGCTTTGGAGAACTGTTATTAAAAAAAACAAGGTTCTCTGATCTGCCCCTTCTTGTTCCTCAGAGCTTGGCTGTGCTGTGGGGTACACTTGGCCTGTGACTGCTTACATGGTCTGGCAGCAGCAAGCCATAAATCATTTCTTATATTTGCAACACAGCAGTCTCATTGCACCCCAATGCTCTTATCTTCTCAGTCAGCTTGCTCCAGCACTGGTATTCATGATTTTAAACCCCCAGGGATTTATTTTAAAGGTCTTTAGTACAATGTGTTTACCATTGAGACCCCAAGCATATCACCCTGGCAGAAAAAGCACAGTAGTAGAATGTTAACACACCAGCAGATTAGAGTGTTTGTGACTGTGATGAAAGTTATTCCATACAGCAGTTCTCTCACCACATGGTAGAGCTAGACAAGAACTGTAAGAAAAGATTCATCAGAATGAAAAGTGTTCCCAGAAACACAGTTTTTTGACAGGCTCTGCTCACAGGAAAAGCTCTTCAGCCTGAGGGTGGCAGATCTTAGCAAGACTGATGACAAGAACCGTGTGATTATGACACATACCTAGAATACATAAGCTCTTTGGGCATGGGAACCAAAGGGTGGTCACCATATAATGTGAGAAACTTCCAAATACATTTTGGCAAGACGGGGGGAAAATTTTACATAACAAAATATTTTGGTTTGTTTTTCAGAAGAAAACTCCTCCCATTTCTATACTAAAGCTTGAGTTGAAAACAGGGACAGAAAATTTAAGCCATGGAAGAGGAGAAACCCACCTTTTGCATAGAAAGAAAAAGAACATATCAAGTATATGTCATACCAAGGTGCTATCCACTCTGCCTCAGGTTCCTGCTGCCTTCTTTTTCTCAAAGGCTCAGCTACTCATTTCTGCCAGCATGTTACAGACAAAACTGAGTGTATAACACTGGGAGTTTAGATGCAATAAATAAGCTGGTTGGTGCCCCAGAATTTATGAGAAGGGACAGAATGTCCTGACAGTACAACAGAACAGTTAAGTCACAAAGAAAACAGGATTATTTTATGTTGTTTCTATTTCAGCCTGGACAAAGCTAGATTACAGCAAGTCTTGACAACCCTCCTTGTTCAAGTACAGGTCTCTTTGCTTTAATTAACAAATAAGCTAGGGAAATAATTAAAACTATTAATTTGTTGACTAAGGATGAGTCCATGTCCTTGCTTCTCTTTTTACTGCTCTCCTATTATTCTTGTCCTGTGTATTTTTTCTGTTAAATACTTTACATTTGGGCTGAAGAATGGGTACTGAGGGTCTTAGTCTTCTCTTCCTGTTTGGAAGACTACTGTAACAGAAAAAGCAGTGTCCTATGCTAATACCCAACTACAGGAATTCAGCAGGTAGCCCCTAAGCCACTAATCTGAATGTAATCCAGCTATACTTTTGAGCAGCACCACAAAGGCAAAGCAGGGGTATTCATCCTCAGTGATACATGTGCTTTTATCTGAGTATTAGCTGGGAAATTATATAAGTTCCTATATAAGAACACTCTTTCCTGAATAGTAGCAAATCCATACATACAAAGATTGGGAGATAGTTGTGCACTTTGATTTACTTTATTGAGTAATCATCTGATAGCTACAATGGTGAATTGGAAGTTAAAAAATAAAATAAAATAAAAAGAAATAAAGAAAAAGAAAATAAAAAACAAGAAAAAAGTAAACCAACCCCCTTAAAAAAATCCACATCGTATTTCCCCACATTTTGGGAAACAGCCTGAAGAAAACATTCTACACTGTAGAAGACACATGTAACTGCTGAAATCCATGTCTTGACATTGAAACTGCAAGTCTGAAGCATATAGTTCTAAAGCCTCCACCAAAAGAGGCTTAATAATAATAGCATGGATACATCACCACTGTGAAGATGTTAACATGTTAAGGATTCTGGGATACCAATCTGGTATAATCAGCAATATACTGGGTTCCTGTGAAAGATGTAGCATTTCCTCTTAAGGTCAGCTTTCAGAGAACTTTGAAAAACAGTATTTTAGACTCATTATTTACAGTACTCCTTTGCTTACAGAAAAGCAGGAGAGTAGTTCAATAAAAACTGAATACATGATCATTTTTCTGACTGGATTTGATTAGTTGCATAACTTTAGTAAGATTATCACAGTGTGATCTAGTTAAGCTTTTAGGATTATATGAACACCAGCACCAAATTAATCTTGGAATCAGACAACTGAGATACTTGTAAACTCCCTTATGTCTCTGACCACTTATGAAGTCTCTCCCGGTCCCACTGCTTCAATAAGCATTTGATAGCTAGTGCAGCATTTTATTGACAAAGCAACACAATCTGGACAGATTCCTGGCTTCTCTCTCCTCGCAAGAATAGCATGCCACCTTGTCAAACCCCCAAGGATGCAAACTAGGATTATTTTACATAAAGTCTCCCTTTGTAGCATCTGAAATAAAAACCTTTCCCTCAGAACTGCCACTGTTTTGATAGTGAATTCCATGCCGAGTCGTACAACTGGTTACTCAGTTCTTTGGCTGATTTAAAGAATTGCATTCAAAAGTTACTCTGTGCTAGAGGCATTTAGAAAACGTATTTATACCTGGTATTGATACTCTTTCAAGTACTCTTTTAGTCTTGTTGGTAATGGCAGCTCCCAGATCTGATTTGTGCTCTTGTTTATAGCTATTCTGCAGCGGTGTTGCAGAGATGGAGCAGACGTATAGAGGGGTTTGTTCAAGTAAAGATGAACTGTTCCATTTGAAGGTGTTTCAGTTCTATCTTTGCACATAAGAACATAGTACTCAATCAAATGCACAACGCTGTTGAACTGTTTAAGTCTAGATCTGACACAAGTGATGGAGTCCAGTCTAAACTTGCCATCTTGATATTCTATACGTAGATTGGTCGGTCCCGCTGATGTTTTTACCGATATAGTCAGTAGATACTCTGAATGCGAGCTATCCCTAACCAAAAAGGTCCCTTCGGGGGCATCCTGTAACCTTTCTTTGGCTTCAGCAACAGTCATGTTGCCCCAGTACCATCCTGTTAAAAGATGAGAGAAAGAGGGGATTTGTTTATTCTTGTTTGTTTTAAAAGCTGCTCTCTGGCTGATATACTTCTAGTCACCTATTTCTTCTGTTGTTTGAAAGCCAAAGTCCTGCAGGCACAGTAAATTTTTATTTGCTATTTAAATTCATTTGTTTTACAATGTCTCGTTTTGACAGAGCCTTCCAGGTCACTTTTTATTTTCATATCTATGCATGCACACGCACAAACTTTCCCGCAGAGTACTGCGAGGCCGCCCCTGAAGCAGGAGGGACGCGTCCCGCGGCTCCCTGCTGCTCTCCCGCCGGGGCCAGCGCTGCGTCCGCAAGGCACAGGCTGGCAGCCCGCAGAACGCCCGCTTTGGGTAACTCGGAGTAGGCTGCTGTTGAAATGAGCTTTGTCTAGCGATCGAAAGCAGAGGGATAAGAAAAGAACTTCGGCGAGGTAGCTGCGGTCCTGGCGCGGCTGCGATAAAGACAAAAAGCCCTTCCCTCCGCCCGCAACCAAGCCCCGCGTCCTGCGGGGCCGGGCGAGTCGCCGCCGCTCCGGCGAGGGGACCGCAGGTACGCGGGGCCGAGGGGATGCGGCGCCTCGGCCGCCCCGGCCGGCGGCAGCGCCCGGCCCTCTCCCGGCCGCAGATCCTGGGCTGCTGCCGGGGCGCGGCGCTGCCGGCGCTTTCGCTTCGGCCGCCGCAGTCCGCGGAAGGTCGGAGTCGTCGCCGCCCCTCTCAGCCGCGGGAACGCGACCTCGCAGCGCCGGGCGGCGATGGCCAGGCGTCGCACCGCCGTCCGGATCCCCTCTCGGCCCGGCGGGGATCCCCGCCAAGCCGCTCTGCCTCCCCCCGGACGGCGCCGCCGCCCAGGGCGCTTTCCCCCTTCCCGGCCGCCCGGGCTTACCTGCCCGCCGCAGCTCCTCCATAGCCGCGGCCAGCTGCTCCGCCTCACGGCACTCCTCGGCAACGGGCGCCGCCGCCCCGGGGTGCCCCCAGCGCTCCCCGGAGCTCTCCGCGCTCTCCAGGGACTCGGCGGAGCGCAGGGTCATGGGCGGCGGCGGCGGGCGCGGCCCCGCTCGCAGGCAGGTCGGGGGCTGCCGGCAGGAGAGGGCTCCGCTTCGCCGCCGCGGGGTTCAGCGCCGCGCCGGGTGCATGGTCCCGGCCCCCAGCCCGGGCGCCGCCTGCGAGCCGAGAGAGAGCGTGGTTAGCGGCGAGCCCCGCGAGAGGCGCTCCCTACGCAGAGCGTCTTTCTGGCGATCCCGCTTCGGAACTTCCCAGCATCCAGAGGAGGGACCCGAGGCGAGAGATCACCTCCCGGCGAAGCGGGGGAGGGACATCTCCTCCCCCCCGCCGCCCAGCCTGTCCTCGGCGGCTGCGGCGGCCCGAGAAGGTGGTCTCGCTTTATCGCAAAAGGCGAACCCGCTGATGCCCCTCTCCCTCGGCTGGGGCAGGCGAGCCCGGACGGCAGCTCTGGGGCTTTGGGGAGGAGGTCGTGGGGGAGAGCCGTAAAGGTATGAGAGAGGAGGGGTAACCAGCAGCGCGGGACAGAGGTCCCAGCCCCGGCGCTGCCCGGGTTTCACGCTGCGGGGCGTACGGACGGTACGCACCGACGCCTTCCAGTAAGGTCATCCGCGAAGTTGTACCTCTAGGAACGGGAGCCCGGCATGGGCCATGCTCCTGGGGTGGGAGACCTCCTCTCGGGCAGCGGGGTAAACGAGGAGTTGCGGGGCGGGTATGCTGGCAGCGCCGGCTCCGGGGGCTCGCCGGCCGCTTGGGAACGGAAGGGGCAGCGCGGTGGAGGACGCGCTATAATTAGAGCGGGGCAGGAAATATGCTTTTCCCGCTCCATTAAATGCTGATATTAGGGGGGAAAGAAAATTTAAAAAAAATCTTTCCTCTTGGCTGAAACTAACGGGAGGGACAAAACGAGCCTCTTCTCTCCTGGGAGTACCGCCACAACAGGAGCGACACAAAGCCGGGCAGTACCAGCGACGGGGAGCCTAGCCGGTTTGGCCGGAGAGAAGGGACGGAGCTCACGGGGAAGATCCGGAGCCCCCCGCCGATGCTTGCGAACCGGGCAGCCTCTGCCTGCGGGTGCGCAGCAGCCGCCAGGTGAGGGGTTATGCTGAAGTGGTTCCTCCCTTAACAAGTTCCGCAGCAGAGCTCAGAAACTTTTCCAAATTAGACTGTAGTGGCAACTGATAGTGTGTTCTGACGGGTTTCTATCCCAACATATGTAGGCACACACCCGGGAACCCCTCGACAAAGCCCATCCCCTCCTTCCCCTGCGCAGAAGCTCCCGCCGCCGGCTCGGTGACCGGGCGCAGGTGCGCCTGTCACCGGAGAGGCTGCGGGCGCCGGGCCGACGAGCGCAGGTGGGAGCAGCTCTGCCAGCGGTGTCCGGGCGCGACCCCTTTTGAAAGGGAGGCTCCGGGAGCGCCTAGCCGCTAAGCGCCGCCGCCACGGGAGTTCGGTGGGGACGGAAGGCTTGCGAGGCGGTGGCGGCTGGCTGCAGCCGGGCGTCCCCCGGCCGAGGCGAGGAGCGCCGGAGCAGCCTGCCGCCGGCTCCGGGAGTGCCTTCATCCCGGCGGTCGGCAGCGCCGTACCGAGAGCGGGCGGCGGGCTGCCGGCTCTCGAAGCGCGGCGGGGCATAGGGCGGAGGGGAGCAACGACAAGGGGACTCACCCGGGCTCGGCGGGATGGGGCTGGGGCCGTCGCTGCCGCCGCCTGGAGGTGGGACGATCAGGTTGTTCTAGGTCCCGGCAGCGTCGGGGGGCCGAGGAGACACAGCACCCGCCGCCGGGGAGAAGCGTCGAGGTTGTGCTGGGGCGGACAGAGGCTGCCGGAGGAAGATGGTGCTCCTGGGGAAACAACACCCTCCGCTCCCCCCCCCTCTCCCCGGCGCGGGCGGTCTGCTCGCCTTTGATTGCGAGGCGAGGGCATCCTGCCCCCGCCGCTCCCCCCTCCCGGGATGGTTACATACAAAGGCTGCTTTCCAGGAACTTTCCAGGAACCGCATCATGTGACAGGACCCGCTCCGGCGCCTCCGCCGCGATCGCGGCCAGCCGGGGCCGACGCACCGAGCCGCCGCCCCTG